>NC_142313.1:9912063-10066230 GCF_054855325.1 Carica papaya | reverse complement strand
ATTGATGCATTTTTCATCAAAATTCTTTATTAATTCTCTTGGAGTATTTCTCTCCATTTTTTTTTAAATTTTTCTTGACCAAAATTTGTTTACTCATTCTTAAATCTGCATTTTTTTTTTGTATATACAAAAAAATTTTTTACAATTAAAATATTGTGATTTATCTTTATATCAATAAATTTTTTTTTTAATCATAATTGTCTTTCTTGCATACTTTGCATGGTGAAAACTTTTCCTTTTTATGATGTTGATAAGCATTTGTTTGATGTCTGGGCAATGAAGGCTCATTCCTTTGCTTTTCATCTCTATTTTTTTTTTTCACATACCAATGAACAAGAAAAATTCTTATACCATTTGTTGGAGTTTTTCTATATTAAAAATATTTAAATTTTTATTAACTCTACGAAATTAATAACTTAATGAATTTTTAAATAGATTTACACAAACTAATTTTTTAAAAATAAACTATCATTATATAAAAAATAAATATAAATTAAATAGTCTAAAAAATAATTTTTTTACTAAATATATAATATTTAAAAAATAAAACTTATTTAAATTTAAATTAATAACTAAAATAAATTATAACTTATACATTAATTTTCTACAATATTAACACAAATTACTGACAATAGATTGAGTTGGGTGATAAAATGAGAGGGTATGTTGAAAAAATAGATTGACCATTCAGTATCTTCTGCCTTGGTATTCATGGGTGCTGCAATGGGGAAGAGAGAGCAGGGGGAGAGGAATGAGGGTAATTGTAGTATTGAATTTTTGATTTTAGAAAAATATATTCACACATGTATACCACATGTTATCTAGATGGTGGTCACGTGGATATATATATATATATTTAGAAGAAAAGCTCGTATAACCACGCCGTTAGCAAATTAAAAAAAAAAAAAATCAATTACAAGACAAAGACAGAAAAAATAGTATAAAACTTAAACAGAAACGAGAAATAGTATAAGAATTATTTTATTATTTAAGTCAACATGTACATGTGTGTAAGTATAGATGTGGTGTATGAAGAGAAATGAAAAAGCAGCTACATGCATACCCAGAAAAAGTCAAAAAAAAAAAAAAAAAAAAAGCATCTATCACTTCAATTTCCTTTCTCTGTTTTTTTCTGAACCATCCAATTTCCTTTATTTCTCTTTTAGCCTCCAAATTACACTTTCTTTACATCTTACTCCAATAATCACCACTACATAATTTAATTTAAAAAATTCCAGCATAAAATGGCGTACATCGACATCGTCAGTCGTTTCAGTACTGGCTTATGTATAGAACCACTATAAACGACGTCGGCAATTCCTGCTCATGTTATAGACACATATCACCTATCTACACCACCACCAATCATTCATGGAAAGTTGTGGCCATTAAAGCTATATAGCTTTTCTACAATTCCATCAAACGACAATTCACACCCAACACGCCTCACTTAACTTATATATATATATATATGTTAAAAAACAAGTAATCTATAAAGTTATGGAAAGAAAACACGGGTTTTTCTTTGCTTATCTACTTTGCAGAAGGTCAAAAAGATTCAATTTCCCAAAAGGTTGCTCTTATAGTCTTTCTTTTCAACGCGAATCACTTTTAGATGCGAAACCGGACAACACGATATGCATATGTAACTATATATATAACACTACCCACTACGTACATTCAAAGTATAAACGAGCAAGATTACCCCTCCAGGGTACAATTCACATCTTACAAGTAATAACTAATAATATGAAGGGGAAAAAGAAGTGACGTTTTTCAAGATTCCAGTCCCAGCTTTTGATATCCTTTATGTGATTTGGTCAGAGTTGTGGGTAGAGAGTCCAAGTGAAAATTTGTACCATTCAGATTTTGTCATGGTGACTTATTTGGAAGTTAAGAAGTAAAAAAGATGTCTCAAATTAATGACCAACGTAATAAAATGAAATATTTTATGTACATTTCCATATTTGACTAATTGAGAAGATCTCAAAGAACACAATCTCTCATGTATTCGTAGAAGAACTTGCTGAGTTTCGAAGATCACATTATAGTTAAGGGTGATAGCCAGTAGCATGAATATAGCTAGGCACGCAATACTAGATGTATCTATGTCTTACTTTTCTCCTGACATTTTGGGCAAAAGATTAAATATTGAAATGTGTCTTGAGAAGGAAAGAAAGAAGCTTATTATAAGAGCTTTACTACTCCGAGGAACTAGAAAACTCTTCTGCCAATCTCTCTAATCAACTAACTTTTTTATTTCTTCTTTCTACAAGTTTTCTTCTTCGGCAACTCCCATGAGATCTAATCAAGAAAAGTGCAAAGAAAAAGTATGATGAGATAGAAATATATGAGATGATTAGTATCTGCATCTCCATTTATTCTATAATTTCTTTTATTATATTGACAATTAAGAATATCTGCTACATAGGAAACACCTGACTACTTCAATGAAACTTTACCTGTTAGAGCATGCAACTTCACCAACCTATGCAAATTCCAGCTGGGTATATCAGTGAGGAGACTCAAATTCTTCATCTTTTATGGTTACATGGTACAGATTGATAATGACCCCCTTCGCAACTAAATATTATTAGTACTTAGGTATCCCCAAGAAAAAACAAGAAGATCTTAATATTTTGTTCTAAGTAAGAACAGAGAATTAATTACCAATTTCATTGATTGTTAACCTGCCCGGAACACTAAATTACTAAAACAAATCAGAGTTTAAAAAGGATGAAGTAAATTAAGATTACGTAAATGGGTTCCCGTTAAACATCCTCACCAACATTCACATACGTCCGTATGAGTCTTAGCAGAGGCTTGCGACTCTACTGTTCTCAAGTTTTCAAGTATGAATGATTACTTAAAACTGAAAGAGAGACTGAAAATTATCGTATTGTATATAGATATTTGCTATGCCATGAAAGATGAACGGGCCAACAAATGATATATGGAGCAATTTCAAACGAATGTGTAAACCAAATACTCAGATGAAATTAAGCTGCTCGTCTCCGTTACCGAGCAAAGCAAGTTTACCAGAAATTTGATACAAGCCAAACAGTCGCTTTAAGATGGGTGATAACAAGGCTGGGTAAGAAAAGTAAACGACATCTGTAAGAACGGATTTTGCAGAACATCCCCACAAAGAAACTCATTATTACCGGAAGAAACATGGATATAAAATTATAGCAAGAATATCAGAGCAATTTTAGATTTATTTTGTTAATTTATTTCTGAAAAAGGTTTCTGGCAAAAAGAAATCATTTAATGTTACTCTTCATGTAAGGGCAGAAAGGGAAACATATTCTTGCTTGTAAATCTTCAAGACGGTTTATGCTAGCTTGCTTGCTTCAAATGGATTCATTTAGAGAGAGCTGAAAATCAGCATCATCAAACCCTAGAAGATGAAGATCAGAGGGAGATCGGAGAGGGAGAGAGTGAGAGAGAGAGAGAGAGAGAGAGAGAGAGAGAGAGAGAGAGATAGAGAGAGAGAGAGAAGAGAGAAAAGAGAAAAAGAATGTTCACCAAAGTTCAAAGCTAGATCTGAAAAGGCAGAAACAGACAGATCAGATACTAGAAGCCATCATGAAGAAAATCTGGGTAATGATGAAGAAGAAAAGGGGTTTACACTGACAAGAACACCATCATAACAACACGAGAAAAAATAAAAACAAAGAAGAAACAAACCCATGAGGTCAAATACTTCATCATTACACCAATCTGCGTATAACTACCGATCTTAATTACTCTAAAAACAAAAACCCATCAACCGAAACCGTAACTCACTTTTCACATAAAAATTAAAAAGAGAAATTAAAAATCAAACCTTGACATGAGGGTATAGTCCACGACGGTGAGAAAGCTTGAGGAAGCAGAAATTGGGGGGAATGAAGCCTGGTCCGACGACACTAACTCAAAATTAATCCAAGTAGTCCAGATCTGGAGATGTAAATGGATGGATGGATGGATGCATAGAATTAAATGTCCTCGAGCCAGACAACATTCCCCTCAAAAAAGAAGCTTCCTTTGCACATCATCTTCAAATCTTCAAAGTGGGTGTTTCTCTACTCTCTCTTATCTCTTTATCCCCCTAGACTCTCGCCTATCTTCAAGGGGGATGTGCGTGAGAGAGAGAGAGAGAGAGAGAGAGAGAGATGAGTGATCATGAGATAGATGATGAAGAGAATGATCTGGGCATATGGGGGGTTTTAAGAAGAGTAAAAAGAGCAGAAAGCCAACGTTAAAAAAGACAAAAACATAGGTGGAGACTCGACCCCACCATCTGGTTTCTCAGTTCCAGAAATGACCACGACCCCGTGCACTCTCTCTCTCTCTCTCTCTCTTATATACATAAACATAAGCATAAGCATAAATGTATATGTTCATACCCAAGAAAACCCATATCTACCGCTGGATTTTACTGGGGTGGATGATTAGAGGTTAACACAACATGTACGAGAATTGAGTGTGAAACAGGTAGTAGTAGCAGCAGTAAAAAAGTAAAAACTAAAAACTAAAAAGCCACCGTTAGATTACTTTGATACACAGTAAATAATATAATAATAGGCGGTGTAATAATGTAAATACATATAACGTAGATTAGGATGGTCGTACGAGTCAATGAATGAGAAAAAATAATGATGACATAAATTATTGAATAGAAAAGGAATCAAAAGTAAAGAGGGGGAGCTAAAAGCGAGTCAGAGGAGTGGTTGAGTTATTGAGCTGCCCGATAATAGAAACACCCAATTTAATATCTCACAACCCTTTTTATTTATTTATTTATTTCCAATGAATAATAAAATATATTTTAAATTTAAATTCTTTAAAAAGATATTATATGCTGTGGTTGTAGTACTTGTGAGACTCATTAAATTTCTCTCTTCTATTTTTATTTTTAGTTAATTTTTAATTTATTTTCATGAAAAAAGGACCCTCGTCTGGCGTGTCACTTTTAGGAGGGGCGAGTTATTCGAGGCGATGACCGCAGATACAGTCAGGGTCCATGCTCCTCCTTTTTCACCTCACCTGGCCTTTTCTTTTTTTTACCCATCCCAATTCCTCGGCGACTATTTGGATTGGTCAAAATCACTATAAATCCTCGGTTAATCGCAATTCCCTTCTTCTGAGGTTATTACAATTTGTCGATTTTTATAAGTGAATTAATGGCAATTAATACTCGGTTAAATTTGGGCATGATTTTTATGCAGTAATGTTGTAGCATGCAGTTTATTCTTTTGATGCATAGTTGATTTTGATGGTAATTAAGATGTTATGAATCCAATGGGTGTCTTTAAAACTGCCATTAATGAGACAAACATGCAAAGCTTCATCTTTCTCTACAGGCTTCCTCGGATGTTATAGCAAATTTTTACTATGAAACAAATTTCAACTGAATTTTTGGACTTTTTACACAAGTAACCCAATATTCACAACAAAACTAAGCATACCCAGTGTCTTATATCTTTATATTTTTTCCAATTACATACATCAAACTAAAACTATATATACAGTGTTAATTAATGTTGAATTTTATAAGTTATTTGGGTTTAGAAAATGGAGATTGAAGAAAAACATTATATATAGTTTTGGATTATAGCATAAGATTAGAAGTCTCAATGTCAAGATTGAGACTTGGCACAACTATCCTTTTCAATACAGGTAGCACCAGTGTTGTGAAAGGGTCGGGTCCAGTTTTATATATCTTTCATCTTGGTTCTTGATTATTGTGGTTTCAAACATTTACAGTTAATTAGTTTCATTGTAATCCTATGGTAATAATAATTTACACTTACACATTTGGATTTACCCTACCTAAAAAGAAAATTATGACCCACCAATTACAAATTATTAATTTGGGTTATATTTAGTTTTAAATTATTAATAAAAATAATAATAATAATAATAATTGACTTGTAATGTCCAGCAGTGGGCATATTGCCATTGTCATTGTCATGCAAGTTGCATATGAAATAAAGAGCTACAATCCCTCCCTTCTACATGCCATGATCAATCTTAGTCTACTGTGATTAAACGTTTAAACATGTAATTTGCTGTAGATGAAAAGGGTTTTGAAATTGAAATTAAAATTTTTCAATAATTGATCGTGTAATAAAGAAGAAAAAAGAAAAATCACGTGCAGTGAGAGCCACAAAAAATTACTATTTACTTATATCACTCCCACCATGATAAGACTTTGAATAAAAAATTCACGAAGAGCTGAAATCTCGTGCTTGGTGTTTCATAAAGTAAATGAAAAAACAGTCTTCTTCTTTTTTATTTATTATTATTATTTTTTTAATGCTGTTTTAAATTTCTTTTGTCACTATTTCATGCCAAGTGTACTATTTTTGCATTGTATACCTATACTCCTGCAAATGGCAGCGAGGATGATGTTCAGTTTTTCTTCTTTTTTTTTTCTTTTTTTCTTTTTTTTTTCAAAATTTATGCATCTATATCGACACATATTATATCTCCAGAAATTAACTAGGTGATATGTATTATGTATACTAAAGTATAGATAGAGATAGATATATTTGTAGAGAAATTAGGCAGATGAATTAATTAGTTGGTGATGAATAAAAAAAAGTAAGAGGTTTGAAATTGATGAAGCAAAGACTTATTATAAATAAATTAAAAGGGATTTTTCAAAAATAGATAATATATATGGTGTGTGTCTGGGTTGGTGCTTAGATTAGGGTTAGCTTCATGTCCATCAATTCATGTGTCTACTGTGTCTCAGAGTGACAAACGGAGAGGACGATACTGGCTCCACATTTCAACGCTTTTACAGTCTCGAAAATTGTGTCCCTACACACACACACACACACACACACATATACATACACAAACAAACAACCCATAAATGCCAAATCCCCCCTGCATCTTCAACCCCAGCTAGCTACCTTCTCCACTCCCAATTTCAATTCAATTCCCCATTTTTATATTTACATTCTTATTATTATATTTACTATGTAATAGATACTACATATCTTACACATAATAACATTCCAATTTCAAATTAAAAGGCAGACACATTGCATGGCAACTCTTTAAGTTGTCCATGGCGCCTTAAATAGTAAAGCTTGTTTAATTAATTCATTTCCACCAATGCCACTATACCTTACCAGCTGGGTCCATATCTTCAATCTTCTTCACATGCATGGCCACGTTCTTTCTCTCTTCTCTCTCTTTCTCTCTCTCTCTCTATATAGATATATCCATATATATAGTGTATATATATGTATTAAAGACACATGAAAAGAGAGAGAGAGAGAGAGAGAGGAGAAATTTTTAAAAAATATGTTAATTATAAAGGCGAGAGAGTAGAGAAGGAGTAGTTGAAAAGAAGGGGAAAAGGGCAAGCAGCAAGCTTTTTAGAGAGAAAGCTTTTTGCCACTCAAGTCAAGTTGGTGCATGGATCGAGGAAAGGAAGAGAAGACATACTCCAACGTTTCAAAAACCAGTGCTTACGTTCCTTTTTGCATATACCTAATTAATATCCATTTTCTTTCCTTTCTTTTTTTTTTTTCTCTAGAAAATTAAATACATATACATAGACCATCACATATGTACACATAATCTGATTTAATTGTAGCGGCATTCACAATTATTAATTGAGATGAATAGGTATACAGATGATAGGGTGTAGCATCGTAATTAGGGAAAGTGATAAATACTTTTTTAGGCCTCTTTTCTAATTTGTTTTCTTTAATTCTTACATACATTTCAGCATTTAAATCTTCTCCTCTACAGGAAGCACCCACTCTAACATATAATTAATCAAATAGAGGAAAGTTTTATCAACCTGTATTATCTAACTTACATACATGTATATTTATATTACATCTTCTTCGTTATGTTCTATTTACTAATGAAATATTTTTATTGTGGTTATATTTTAATTTATTGGAAAGTAAACTAAATCTCTATACCAAAATTGAAATAAATATTTTCATATAAGTCTCACAATAAATTCTGCTTCCAGCTTCCTAGCTTGCTAATGTATATATATAGTCCTGATTTTTTTAATTAACCTAAATTTATTAATTAAACTTAATGTTGATATTAATTATAAATTTCTGAATTAGATTAATACATTACATAGAATTTTATGAAACAATACATTTTTAATACTTTTTGATGGACTCTCTTCTTAGTAAAAGTCTTTCTCCTAAGATCTTTTCTTTTAAAACTATATAACAAGTCTTATGAAAAAATTTAGAAGACGAATCAATAAGTTTTTTTTCGACCTCTTAGTTAGAATTCTTTCATTTGTTCATTTAATCACTGAGCAAATAAAAAAATCTATAATAGATGTCTAGAGAATACAAAAGGTAATTAATTTCAAGGAGTGCCAGTCAAATCTGTCTATTTCTGAACTTGACTTTTCATAATCAATATTTCAGGTATGTATCTCAAGGCTTTCTTTGGAACTGTTTAATAAAAATAATGTTTTTACAATCGCATGCAAGATAAGAATAGTCTTTGATGAGGACTTTACAAGAACAAATTGCTTATGGGTTAACTATATAAGGGTGATGATTTTTATTAATGTCTTAAATCCTCTACCTCAAAGGTTATTTCTTACTAAGCCTAATAACTCCTAGCATTGGGCCCAATTTCATTATGAACTTCTATTCGACTTTTGTTATCTCTGCGATATGATTGATCATGAGAATAAAGATTATCTTTAAGCCAAGCCTTCCATTGTTAAATACCCTTAAGGTTATAAGCTGTGGATGAGACAGACACAGCAAGAGTTGTTAGATTTTTTTCGACATGTGAGCTTAATATGGGACTCAATATACATATCGAGTTATCAATTTAATGAGTCCATTTAAAAGTGATCAAATACAATTAAACAGCATTGCGTCTTAATGCATCGGGTTTAAGTGTGGACTTGTAATGTGCAACTATTATTTTTATAGTATTCTTATTTTATTATGAGCGAAATAGAAATTGCAAACGTTTGTCAATATAAAAGATAATTATGATCCTTGAATCAAAAGTTTGTTATTTTTATTTTTATAAAATTTCATCACCAGAAAAAAATTAGTTATTAAGATATCGTGTTGATTCCAAAGATTCTACCGCATGACGCAAACAATTTTTTCACTATAAATTCAAGTACGTTTCTATTTACATTTATTATTAATTTAGTACAAAATTGCCTGTTTAAATTTACATATATATTGATTTGAAAAATATTATTATTTTAAGAAGTAATATCAAAGCTACTCTCTTATTGAATCTTTGAGATTCAAGATTTAATTTTTTTTTTAGAATCGAAAATATATGAATTATGTTTTATTTTCAGATAAATATATCAATAGAAAATTAAAACATTTTTAAATCTAAATTTTTCTTACATGTTTGGCTTAGTTCATTTATGTGTATCTATATATGTGCATATATATATATATATATATATATATATATTTGGTTTAAAAAAATGGAGTAGCAGCCATGGCTGTCACGCAAGGAAGGAAAAAGCGGCAACCGCGTATTTTTCAGAAGATTGTCGTAGTAGGACAAAGAAAAGCAGTAGCCTTCGGCCGCTGCAAGTTGAAGATGATGTGAAAAACCTGAAATCCCATAAAAAGGAACCCAAACCCAAAAATTCCAAAACCCAAAAATTTGAAAAAGATTACACCATTAGGTGCAAAATGGTCTCCCGACTGTTCGATAGTCGAAACGGCTGCCAAATCTCGTGTGTAATGGCCAAATTTCTTAGCCGTTACAGAGGCAGCCATAACACCCCTTCGGGCATGAGGAAGAAGAAGGAGAAAAAAAATGGTTGGATTTCGGGCAAAAGCCCGAAATCGATTTTTAATGTTTAAGTTTGTTTTAAATTTATGTGGGCTTGATCCACAAGAAGGGAAGAAAAAAACAAGAAAAGAAGAAAAAGGGAAAAAAAAAGGGAAAAAAGGGAGAGGCCCATTCGGATGGGCCAAAGTCCATACGGGTTTGGGTTGGGTTAACCTGACCTAAACCCAACCCAAGCCGGGACCAAATCGGATGTTGATACGACTTGATCAATAGTCAACGATTGACCGTCAACGATCAATGTTGACTTTGATCGGTCAATGGTCAACATTGATTTTGATCAATCAACAGTCAACCCTTTGATAAAAAAATATAGAATTTTTTCAAGGTATTTTTGATATGGTTGCTTTTCTTCCTAATTCAGTTTAAATTTAGTTTTAATTTTGAATTTTAATATTGATATTTGCATATACATATTGAAATAAATTGATTTATACAATGTCACCAAAATGATCTCTTTTATGGATAATTTATTTATTTCATAATGTAACTAGTTGCATGGATGTAATTTATATGAATGTTAATCGGCCCAAAAAAATGTTAATATTTAATATTATTGCATTTAATTTTTTTGATAATGAATATGTGACAGTTATTTAGTATAACATATGAACTTTAAATCGGCTCAAAAGAATATTTATTATTTGATATGTTGTTACAAGGTATTATTTACAAGTTAATATTATTTTCAAAGACAGAGTGTTTATAGAGTGTTCAATATCTTCAAATGAGAATATACCTTTATTTAAAATTTATTATTAAATTTTATGATTTATAGTTTTATGTGAGTATTAATTACTTTATTTTTATATAAAGTATTTATCTGTTCAGTTCATTTTACCACTGAAAATATCATCGCAAATATTGATTTCATCCCAATGTTAAATGATACAGACTCTTATACACTTTTATCAACTCTTGTTTCCATGAATATAACAGAAAATGAAATATAAAAGAGTACATAAAGGAGATGTCTGATATTCAAGTTAAGTTTAGGGAACTTAGTCTGAATATATCAAAAGAAATATTGGTGTATATTGTTTTGATCTCTCTTCCTCCACTGTTCAATAATTTTAAGGAGATATACTACGGTCAGTAGGAATCATGAACTCTCAATGAGTTAATTTCAAACTGTGTTGAGGAAGAGGAAAGGCTAAATTCTGGTCACACAGAGTGCTCAGTTAGCTGTGGAATTAAAGGATAAGAAGAATAAGGAAAAAAATAGCAAAAGACGTTGCAGCTCTAATTAAATAGAAGAAGCAATAAAAGATTAAGAAAGAAAGTGTATGTTTCTTCTGTAAAGCTCGAGGACACCAAAAGAAGTAATGCTTAGACTATCATACGAAGCATACAAATAAAGGTTTGCTTCTTAACTTTGTTTGTTCTGAGGTTAATTTAACTTCTGTATCTACATACACCTTGTGGATAGATTCTAATACCACAACTCACATTAGTGTGTCTATACAAGGTTGCCTCTATTATCGCAAGTCAAATGATGGTGCCATATTCATTAACGTAAGTGATGGCTAACCAATCAAGGTGAAAATAATTGGCAAGTTTAAATTGTTGTTAAGGACTAAATTTTATTTGAATTTAGAAGAGATTTTTATTGTATCATCATTTAGACGGAAATGTGATTTCAGTTTCTGTATTAGAGAAATTTAGTTATTTATGTTTATTTAGAAGTGAAAAATTTAGTTTTTTTCGTAATTCATATTTGGTTGGTTCTAGTTCTTTATCAGTGCATGATAATCTTTATTTGTTTGATACAATTGCTTCTTATAATGAATCATTGCATGTTGGTACAAGAGGTATAAAAAGAAAATTAAGCAAGAAGAATTCTATTTCATTATAACACAAGAGATGATGTCATATTTCCCAAAGGAGAATTAAGAGACTTGTGTCAGATGAAATTCTAAATCCCTTTAATTTTACAGATTTTGACAGATGTGCCCATTGTATCAAGAAAAAATAGATAAACATTAAGAGATTCGATGAAAATAGAGTTATGGACGTATTAGAACTCATTCATACAGATATTTGTGGACCATTCCCTACGACTTCTTGGAATGGTTAACAATATTTTATAGCATTCATAGATAATTATTTCAGATATGACTATCTATATCTTATTCATGAGAAGTCTCAGTCCTTTGATGCGTTTAAAAATTTTAAAACAGAAATTAAGAACCAACTCAACAAAAAAAATTAAGACTGTTATATTTGACCATGGTGGTAAATATTATGGTAGATCTGATGAATCAGGTGAACAGTATCCAGGGTTGTTTGCTTGATTCCTAGAGGAATGTATCCCACTGTGCACCATGCTAGGTTCTCCTGAATGGTGTTGCTGAAAGACAAAATAGAATACTTAAGGATATGGTGAGGCATACGATTAGTCATTCTACCTTATCTAAATCACTTTGGAGAGAAGCATTAAGGACCGTAATTTATTTACTCAACAGAGTTCTAACTAAAGCAACTACACAAATCCCTTATGAGATTTGGACGGGTAAGAAGCCTAATTTGAGATATTTGCACATTTAAAGATGTCCAACTGAGGCCATGCCTTATAGGAAAGACATAGAAAAAAAACTGGACTCCAAAACTGTTAGTTATTATTTTGTTGGTTATTCTAAACGATTTAGGGTTATGAGTTTTATGATCCCACTGCTAAGATAATTTTTGAAACGAGAAATATCCAGTTCTTTTAGGATGTTGAGTTCGTGGGGAAAAAAAAGAGTTCGAGACCTTATCTTTGAAGAAGAATAAATATATTTTCCTATTCTCTCAATTGTCCTTGATAATGATCATGATCATATTCTTATACCTAGCATTGTTTAAGAAGCAAATCCATATCAAAACGATGTCATAGTATCTCTCATTCCTGTTCAAAAAGCTATTCTTGAATTACAAACTTTATATCCTTAAGAACTATGCCATTAAGGAGATCCATTAGAGAGAGGATAAGTGCAATTCTAAATGATTATCTCCAAGAACATGAGTTTGACATTAGTATGATGAAAGATGATCTTATCAACTTCCTGTAAGTCATAGAAAGTTTTAACTCTCAAAAATGAATTAATGACATGAATGAAGAGATAAAGTCCATGAAGGACAATGAATTTTGGGATCTTGTCCTATTGTCTAAGGATGTGAAACCCATTGATTGCAAATGGATATTTAAAACCAAGAGGGATTCGAAAGGTAATGTGGAGAGGTATAAGGCTCGTCTTATTGCTAAGGGTTTTACACATAAAGAAGACATCAATTATAAAAAGACTTTTTCTCTGGTTTCTTTGAAAGACTATTTTAGGACTATAATAGTTTTAGTGATATATTTTCATCTTGAGTCACATCATATGAATGTTAAGATAGTGTTTTTTAATGGTGACTTTGATTAGACAATTTATATGGTGCAACTAGAAAATTTTATATCTGGATATGCACAGCAAATAGTTTGTGAACTAAAAAAATTCATCTATAAATTTAAGCGGGCTTCCCATCAATAGTATCACAAATTTTATCAAGTCGTCATCTCATTTGGTTTTGAGATGAATTTAATGGAAGATTGTGTACACCATAAGTTCTGTGGGAGTAAGTATATTTTTTTTTGTTTATATGTCGATGCGATACTACTTATCAGTAATGATATAGGCTTATTGCACGAAACTGAAAGATTTCTGACAAAGAAATTTGAGATAAAAGATCTTAAAGATACCTATTTTGTATTAGAGATTCAGATACACGGGGATCACTCTCAAGATATGCTTGGATTATCACAAAAGAGATAAATTGGAAAAGTTTTTAAAAAGTTTGTCATATAGGATTGTAAACTATATGATCCCCTGTTTCTAAATAAGACAAATTTACTTTAATTCAATACCCTAAGAATGACCTAAAGACTACGAAAATGCAAAAGATTTCTTATGATTCAGATGTAGGAAATCTTATGTATGCATAAGTTTGTACGTGTCTAGATATTGTATACATTGTTAGAATGTTAGGTAGATATTTAAGCAATTCAAGTATGGATCATTGAAAAGTAGTCAAACGTGCCATGCGGTATCTACAGAGAATAAAAGGTTATATGCTCATATACAAGAGGTTAGATCAGTTGGAGATCATTGATTATTCTAATTCTAATTTTGTCGGATGTCAAAATAGTAGAAAATCTACATCAGGCTATATCTATTTGTTTGCTGGGGGAGCTATCTCCTGAAAGAGTGTTAAGCAAATGCTTGCAAACTCTTCTACTATGACAGCAAAGTTTGTAGCTTGTTATGAGCCATGCAATCATAGAACATGGCTATAAAATTTTATTACTGGGTTACATATTGTTAATGGCATAGAAAGACTATTAAAGTAATTTTATGATAATAAATCAATTGTTATGTATTCCAACAACAACAAGAGTATAACAGTTCAAAGCATATAGATATTAAGTTCATCGTTGTTAAAAAAAAAGTTCAAAGTAAGTAGATATCGATAGAGTACACTCGAACAAACTCCATGATTGCAGATCCGCTCATTGAGGGATTATCACCTAAGGTCTTTCTTGAGCACACTGCTCATATGGGTGTTGTATTTTTAGATGATGTATAGGTTCAGTGGGAGTCTTGTACCATTGTTGCATTTATTTTGTAAAACATGTCATAAGCTTTGTACTTGGGTTTTGGTTTATGGTTATATGGTTTCGTTTTAGTTATTATATTTTAGTTTTTTGGGTTACATATTATCTCTGAGTTTTCTTCTAAGTGATCTCACTAAGATCAAGGCATGACCAATTAGAAATAAACATGTTTAGATCACATAGAATGTAATTTTCATAGTGCACATCCATGTTGGATCTATATCATTCGATTATACTGATATACGTGACCATTGATGGGTTTTGCTATGTTAACTATAGCGAAGATCGTTTTGATCCTATGTCATTATGATCAATGGATTGGATTGTTTGGTGATGCATCGAGATATTGATAACATAGTTCTGAATACCTCTACGATTATTTAACGCATAGTTAAAGTGTCACATAAAGCCTAAGTGGGAGATTGTTAGATTTTTTTCGACATGTAGACTTAATAAGGGCCTCGGTATCAAGTTATCAATTAATGAGTCCATTTAAAAGTGATTAAATAAGATTAAACAATATTGGACCTTAATGCATCAGGTTTAAGTATGAGGTTATAATGTACATATACTATTTTTGTAATATTCTCGTTTTATGATGGGTGAAATAGGAATTGCAAACGTTTGTTGATATAAAAGATGATTATAGTCTTCGAATCAAAAGTTTGCCATTTTTATTTTTCTGAAATTTCGTCATTAGAAAAAAACTAGTTTTTAAGATATCGCGTTAATTCGAAAAATTCTACCACAAGACGCGAATAATTCTTTAACTATAGATCCAGGTACGCTTCTACTTACATTTCTCATTGATTCAGTACAAGATTGTGTGTTTAGATTTACAGATCTATTAATTTGAAAGTATTTTTATTCTAACAAGAGCATTTACAAGACTTAAAAAAATAAGGAAAGTCTAAATAGTAAGATGTAATTCATTCATGTTCTTATTTCTTGTTATTAGAGTTTCTTGTTATGTGCAAAAGAATGAGAAAGTTCATTAAACACTATGTTGAAAGCTCATCATACTAACCCAATGTGTCTAGAAGCACTAGACAAGATATGGCAAGATCATGATGGAACAAAAGTAGATTTTAAAATGGTCACAATTGTTAATACTAAGACAGTTCTCTAGTAAATCTTATTATAAATACTATTAATCTTCATTCTCTAATTAAATGCAATCCACTAAATAGTGATCCCAATCAAAATTATGATTTTCATATAACACAATGGGCAAGATAAAGGGAACTCTGGTTCTAGACCTCCTAAGCTGCCAACTCAACAACCATCTGTACAACATAACACTAACTTGGAAAATGAAAAATGGTCTAAGTGTCTATTTCAAGTTGACAAATCTAAAGCCTGTGAAATCATTAAAAAACATTGGGGATGGAAATAACATTAAAACCAAATTTTCCTCTATATCGCTAGTTGACATGACTCTTCTTCCAATCCCAATTACAAATGTTTAAAGTAGCACTTCAAACGGTCGTCATTAAAAAAATGAGCAGGGGCTTAGGAAGGTAGTTAAGCGCTCTGAGCCACTCGAACTTATAGAACCCTCACTGTAACACCTGGGCCCAAAAAGTAGGCTCGAGATAATCTAACAATAATAATAAAATAAAATAAAAATGATCTAATTTTAATTTTTAGTGAATTTTTGAAGAAAATTGTGTTTTGGATGCATTTGAAAATATTTTCAAAAATTAGGATCAAAGTAGAAATAAGGGATGACTTATTTGAAAAAAATCTAAAAAATTGGGGTAAAAGTAAGAATAATAAAACTTTAGCCATGTAGACTGCCACATCAGCAGCGTGGCTGGTCATCGTGTAGTGTGTGGCAGACATGTGGGCACTTATCCATGCGGGAAGCCACGTGGGCGATTTGCATGCTAATAGATCCAACGGCCCAAATCTCCTCCCATGAGCACGAATGGCCCAGATCCCTTTTCTCTTCAGGCGCGATCGAACAGTTAGATTCAATCTTATCATGCAGCCCAGATTTATGCTCTGAATAATGGCAATCCAACAGACAAGAGAGGATGACGTGTCCCTGCACGGACGACCTAGATCGATTCAGGGAAGGTATTTACATGTCGCATTCTAGGAAACCCTAACCTTAGCCAAACCAGTCCTAGCAAGAGAAGAAGAAGAAGTGTAGCTGAAAAAGAAACTGATTGTTGTCATCACCACATTGGAGCCACCGCCGATGCTAGAAAAGAAATATTTTTCCCATTCGAAATTTGAAATTCGATTCTAAACCTCCCCACATCTATATCGAAGCCAAAAGGCCAAAGAGTAAGCTAGAAAATGTGAGCGGAGCTCAGCCGAGCCGCCGCGGCCACAACCTAAAACTCTTCTGATGAGCACTTTTTCGTTTTCTATTTCCTCTTATTCTTTTATCTTTATGTTCCTCACCTTATTATGGTGTAGGTTAACCGAAGAGAACCCCCGATTGCAAGAGAGGAACGGCAGAGCTGTCGCCCCAAGAAACCCCCCTGCTGGTAAGGCTTCAATTTTTCCTTTTTACACCCGACATAGGTTGCCTAACCCTTTTTTTTTGCAGATTTTCATGCAAAACTGGTCAAAACCGGTAGGAAACGGTTAGGCCGATAGGAGACACTACCGTGGGTGGGGAAGCCGACACTGAAGCATCATGACGTTGTCGTGCCATAACCTTAAACTGGCGAAAAGATTTTAAAAAAAAATTATTTTGGCCTCTTTGGGGTATTTTGAAATACGTAACACGTTTTTTTTATCTTAACAGAAAAAATCCAGGAAATCTGAGAACCGCCAGGAAGCGTAGTGAAAAAGATAGTATTTCGAACACCGACCCTAGGTAAGAATTCCTCACCTTTTTCTCCTGTTATGGTAAATTAAAGTTTAATAATTAATAATGGTATGTTTTGTAAAAATTAAAGATTCCTAACTTAATTCACCAATGAAGCCGAAACTAATCAGTGTATAATTGCTCTAACTGTATCGTCTATCTATTCCTGTATTGCCTAAATTGCTATTGTTTATTGATTTTAATCACTTTCTTATTTATTGATTGTTTGGCTATCATTCTCACCTATTGACTAGTTTAAAGTAAATGTCCTAATCACATTTTTTTGATTGTTTTTATTGTTTATTTGCATATTATATTACTGATCTATAAACATAAAACAGTTGTATGTAATTGGTGACTAGTTAATGATGTGAAAATGTGTATAAAAAGCTTATCGGGTATCCTAGGGAATGGTGTATGGATCTGGTACATAGAAAAAATCATATCGTAGACAATACTTCAGTCGAATGGGCTGAGAAGTTTTATACTTGAAAGGAGTTGGGAGATATGGTTTACCCTCATACCGGACAGGGTATCGAGACAATGGTATATTTAGCATCCATTATCGAACGGGGTACGGGGACAACCGGTTAATTGATAAATTAGATATTGGATCCACGCGTAGGAGAAATCCCTATGAACCCCCAGATGTACTAGTAAGTAGGCAAAAAAATAAGTTTAATGTTATTGTTTTCTTTAAATGTGTAATAAATTGCTATCATGGTTACTGACTTCATGAGTCAGTTTTGGAAACTTAAAAAGGGTAGGTATAAAAGTCACGTTTTGTATTAAATGACTTTATTTAAGAAAGAAAATGGTTTCATTTGTTGTTTTAATGATTTCTATCAACTTTTGATTTTCTATATCGATGTTAAGCATTGACATTTTTACTGGATAGTGTAGCTCATCTCCTTTATTTAATCATTTCAGATTATGAAGACTAAGATCCAGATCCTAAGCAGTAATGTAACGACCCCAAAAATCCAAAATAAAATATATAATAATTTAAGTACGGAAGTGAAATAAAATGGTAAGGTTTACATATTTTATACAATAACTTAAAAGTACTAAACAAACATTACAGAATGAATTCTTTGAAAGAAACACGAGAAATAAGAAAAGTAATAAAAAATAGAAAGTATCTAGAATCTTCTCGCAATCTTCTTGCGGGTCGGGCTTTGGAACCAGGTCCTCTTGATCTGAAATGATTAAATAAAATATGAGCTACATTAACCCAATAAGGATATCAAACTATATCACTGACACATAAGTAAAGGTTGGTAGAAAATCAAAAACCACTAAATTTAGCAAATTCGTTTATCAATCATAAAATCATTTAGTACTTATTCATTGATGGCAAATTTTCTTATTCGTCGAGTACTTTAACCCTACTGTTTTCTCTAACTAGGCAAACCCAAGAAAGAAAATTATATTCAAGAGATTTTGTAGTCTGAGACTTTTCAGATGTGTTTCCAGATGAACTACTCGGATTGCCAGTGGACAGGAAAGTCGAATTCACCATAAACCTACAGCCAGGCACTCAATCTATTTTGGTTGCTCCTTACCGCACAAGCCGCGTTGAGATAGAGGAATTGAGAAAATAGATCATTGAATTATAGGACAGTGGTTTTATCAGACATAGTGTGTCTCCTTAGGTGCCGGAGTCACTTTTGCCAAAAAGGGGGATGGGATGTTGAGGTCATGTATTGATTATAGAGGGTTGAATAGAGTCACAATTAAGAACAAATATCCCCTTCCCAGGATTGATGATGTTTTCGATCAGTTGCAGGGTGCGCAGGTCTTCTCCAAAATAGACTTGCGTTTAGGTTATCATCAGGTGAAAATCAGAGCAGAAGACATCCCTAAGACAGTCTTTCGAACCAGGTACGGACATTGTGAGTTCCTGGTCATACCATTTGGGGTAACCAACGCCCCAGCCATTTTCATGGATCTGATGAACAAGGTTATCAGACAATTCTTTGATTAATTTGTTATCATATTCATAAATGACATCCTAGTTTATTCAAAAAGTGGAGAGGAACATGCTCACCATCTAGCTCAGGTTTTACAGGTTCTCAGAGGAAAGAAGCTGTATGCAAAGTTGAGTAAGTGCGGATTTTAGTTTGAGCAGACCACCTTCTTAAGACATATCATATCAATGGATGGAGTATCAGTGAACCCTGAAAAGGTTGAAGTAGTGCTCTACTGAGAGAAATTGACATCACTTGAGGAGATTCGTAGCTTTCTGGGAATGGCAGGCTATTACCGCAGGTTTGTGGAAGGGTTTTCTAGTCTAGCTGCTCCCCTGATCCGACTCACAAAGAAAAATATCAAGTTTGAGTGAAATAAGGACTGTGAAAGAAGTTTTTCAGAACTAAAGAAACGGCTGACTACTGCACCTGCGCTGGCCTTACCGAGTGGATTGGGGGAATATACAGTTTATAGTGATGCCTCCTATCTAGGCCTGGGTTGTGTTTTAATGCAGCATGGGAAGAACTATCCCACCCATGACTTAGAGCTTGCCGCAATCATACACACCTTGAAGACTTGGCGCCATTATTTATATGGAGAGACTTTTCATATTTATACCGATCACAAGAGTTTGAAATACATATTCACTCAAAAGGATTTCAACATGCGTCAGAGAAGGTGGATATAACTTCTTAAGGACTATGATTGTGACATTTTGTATCACCAGGGTAAGGGCAACATGGTAGCTGATGCACTCAACAGAAAAAGTGCAGGTATATTAGCTCATTTGATGATTTCAGAATGCAAGCAAATTGGGGCCATATAACAGGTACGGCTTCAGGACTTGAGGAGAGTCACATGTTTTGGTCATCTAACTATTCAGCCTGATTTAATCCAGAGAATAAGGGAAGCTCAATCTACCGATTTCGCTCTAGTAGCCCTCAAGAAAGATACATAACAAAGAGTTAGCTCAGAATTCTGAGTCTTCACCGATGGGTTGCTCAGATTCCAAGACAGGGTATGTGTTCCAGGTGACAGTGAGTTAAAGAGAGACATTATGATAGAGCCCCATAGCTCAAAGTTTACCATGTATCCTGAAAGCACTAAAATGTACCAAAGTATGCGACCCCAATTTTGGTGGAACGGGATGAAAAGAGATACAGCTGACTTTATTTCTAAATGTTTGGTATATCAGCAGGTCAAGGCAGAGCATCAACGCTCAGGCGGGCTACTTCAGCCATTATCGATCTCAAAATGGAAGTGGGTACATATTACCATGGACTTCGTGACATGATTACCTAAGACACGCTCAGGACATGATGCCATCTGAGTAATTGTTAACCGGTTTACCAAGTCTTTCCACTTCTTGGCCATCAGGATGACTGATCATTTGGACAAGTTAGCAAGAATGTATATCCAGAAAATAGTTAGATTGTATAGAGTGCCAGTGACAATAGTGTCCCGCAGGGACCCCAGGTTCACTTCTTGATTTTGGAATAATTTTCAGCAAGCCATGGAAACAAAGCTGTCCCTCAATACTACATTCTACCCTCAGACCGATGGACAGTCAGAAAGGATAATCTGTACATTTGAGGATATGCTTCAAGCTTATGTCCTTGACTCCGGGGGCCATTGAGATGACCATCTACCCCTGATAGAGTTTGCCTACAACAACAACTACCAAGCGAGTATTGGCATGGTTCCGTATGAGGCGTTATATGGGTGCCCATGCAAATCGCCGATTTATTGGGAAGAAGTGGGTGATAAAAAATTGTTCGGCCCACATCTGGTAGAGGAGACTATATTCAAAATAGTTAAGATCAGGAAGAAAATTCAGACAGCTTAGAGCAGACAGAAGAGTTATGCGGACATCCAGAGGAGAGATTTAGAATTTTAGAAAGGCGACCGGGTGTTCCTTAAGGTCACTCATTTTAAGAGAATCAGCAGGTTCGGCAGGAGGGAGAAACTAAACTTCTCGATTTATTAGACCATTTGAAGTCTTAGACATGATTGGTACCGCTACCGATAGACTAGCACTACCTCCAGAACTTTCCAAGGTTCACAATGTATTTCATGTGTTTATGCTACGCAAGTACAACCCAGACTCTTCTCATGTCTTGGCCCACGAGCCTCTTCCACTCCATGAGGATCTATCCTACGAGGAAGTACCGGTCGGCATTGTGGATCGAAAGAGCAGATTACTCCGCAACCGAAAAATTTCCTTTGTAAAAGTCATATGCCAGAACCACACACTGAAGGAAGCTACATGGGAGCTAGAATCAGACTTTAGAGTCCAGTATCACCAGCTGTTCGATTGAGAGTGAGAGACAATTTGATGGACCAAATTTCTTTTAAGGGGAGAGTTGTAACACCCACCTAATTTTTTTTAAATTTTTTATTAATAAACATAATTTTTTAATTATTCAATTTATTTTTTTATATTTTGTTTTATTTTAATTTAATAGAAAAAATTGAGTAAATTGATAAATGATTAAATTGAAAATAATTTTGAAAAAAAGGGCTAAAAATTTGGGTTATGTGAGTATTTTTGAAAGAAAAATTAGAAATCAGAGGTTAAAACGTAATTTAAAAAAATTGTGCCATGTCAGACGCCCGATCAGCAGCCCCGACTAAGCAGGACACGCCAAGTGGTAGAAGCATTGACGCGGGAGGCCACACAGGGGGAGACGCGTGGGCGATTCGCGTGCGCACGATCGAACGGCTGAGGTCTGTTCCTGCGCGCACAGACGATCCAGATTGGATTGCGATGAACTGCTTAGATTCACTCTCTATTTAATCGCGATCAGACAGTTTAGATCAAAAGCGATGGACGACCGAGATCAAAAGAAGATGGGTATAAATAACCCCATATGCACCCAAACCCTAACTCTAGCCGCCAGAATCCCTTGCCAGAGAAGACAACCCAGCCGCTGGGGAGCCAATTGCCGCCACCTGCCGCTGCACCGGAACCCGTTCCGACTGCCAAAAAAGGTAAAAAAAAAATTTTGCACGAAATTCAATTTTAAGTTGACCCATGGCCAAATCGGAGTGAAAAAACCAGCCAATTGGCCGGAAAACATCGACAAAACCCGATGCCACCGCTGTAGGGAAGTTCACAAATCACCTCCGATGAGACCCTTTCCGATTCCCGTTTCGTGTAATTTTTTCACCGTTGATCATCATTTTCTTCTCTAATAGTTTACCGAAGCGAAACACCCAACCGCAACGTAAGTCGGAGGAGCCATTACACCGGAGAGCCCTGCCGCCGGTGAGTTTCGATTTTTCGCATTTTTTGGCCCATCGATGTAAAATCAACCGAATTCAACTGAAAACAGTCGACTCGAGGCAGATTGCTGCCACGGGCGGCGGCATCGTCGTCGGAGTACGGCGGAGCTGCCGTGCCGGATTTCTAAAATTGGCCGAGTAGGTCCTAGGACTGATTTTGTATTTATTTGGGACATTTGTAGGTACTATAAGCGCGTTTCAGTTCCTGAAAAAAATTCAGGGAACCCAGGGACAGTCCGTAGGTACAGTAAACCATTTAGCTTTTCGGCATTAAATCAAGTAAGGACCCATCACCTTATTTCATATCATATAATTGAAGTTTGGATAAATAATAATACGGTATTTTGTACAAATTAAATAGATGTACATAATTAATTACATATTGCTAATGGAGCCCGAACCGGACATTATTCTCTGTGAATTTCTGTTGATTTATTTTACAGTCTAAAAGCATAATGGTATCTTATTTATCTATTTTATGGTTTAAATGCATGAATTACTGTCTTACCTAACCAACGTTTGATTTTAGGATTTGAGACATGATTGCATTACCAGATGCATGTTTATTTATTTATGTAATTATATTTGATTTAGTAATGGAGACTAAGGAAAAACAGAAAAGGGGTGTGATCAAATAAACAGCTAAAATGACAGTCTTACTAGATATCCTGGGAGATGGTGGATGGACTGGGTACATAGGGAACCCTACCGTGAACGTTGTCTCATACCAGACGGGGTATGAAAACCTAGTAATTTGGCGCTCATATCGGATGGGGTATGGGGACGACCCTGTAATTGAGATTGTTAAGAAAAAAGATTCACGTATAGCAGAGACACCCCTATGAACCCCCATGAATACTAATAGGCTAGTGAAATGAGAAACGGTTATGATTTGGTTTATTGTTAATGAATATGAATTTATGATATGTTCTAATTGTTCATGAAGTTATGATCTGTATGGTATTATTGTCTTTATAGGTTGTTTTCATAAATTCCATAATGATAAGTGAACGGTAAATAATTTTATAATTGATAAACGAATTTGCTAAATTTACTGCTCCATTAGTGGTTTTTGATTTTCTACCAACCTTTGTTTCTATGTCAGTGATATAGTATGATATCCTTACTGGACTAGTGTAGCTCATCCTTTATTTAACCATTTCAGATCAAGAAGACCTGATTTCAGAGCCCGATCCGCAAGAAGATTACAAGTAGATGCTAGATACTTTCTATTTTTTATTACTTTTCTTATTTCTCGTGTTTCTTTCAAAGAATTCATTCCGTAATGTTTGTTTAGTATTTTTAAGTTATTGTGTAAGGGACGTAGACTTTACCCTTTTATTTTGCTTCCGCACTTAAATTATTTTATATTTTCTTTTGGATTTCCGGGGTCGTTACAAGTAAGAAGGTTACAACTAAAAGTTTATCTCCCCTATTTCACTAGAATTGCCCAACGGAGGTTAATCCTATAGGACTTTGGCTATGTTTTCTTTATTCCTATTATTTCTAGTTCACTAGAGGGACATTCTCATATCCCTATTGGGCATCTTGATTTACTGTGTAAGGAATGTAAACCCTAAACTCATAATTATTTATGCTATTATTTTAGTAATTCAATATATCTTTTTCCACTAAGTTTTGGGCCTTTACACCCACAAATCCAAATGAGGGTTCAGTGGAATATTAAAGGTAATTATTCTTAAGGAGTGCCAGTCATATCTATTTATTTCTAAACTTGACTTCTTATAATTAGTATTTTTGGTACATATCTTAAGGCTTCCTTTAGGATTATTTAATAAAGATAATGTTTTTGTGGTCGCATGTAAGATAAGATGGTCCTTGATGTGAACTTTTCAAGAACGTAGTGCTTATGTGTTGACTATATAAAGGCCAAGGTTTCTATAAATGTCTTAAATCCTGTAGCTCTTTCTTACTAACCCTAATAACTCCCAACATTAAGTCCAATTTCATTATGAACTTTTACTTGACTTTTGTTATCTTTGCAATAAGATTGATCATGAGAATATGGATTATCTTTAAGCCAAACCTTCCATTGTTAAATTATTTCAAGATAATTGGCTCAAAGCCTATAGGCCATGTATGATAATAGATACACTTCTGCAACTAACCAACCCATAGAAAGTTGGTAACTAGATTGAGCAAGAGCTTCTACAGGACTTGAAAAATAAGGAAAGTCTAGATAATAAGATCAATTCATTCATGTTCCTTGTCATTAGAGTTGCTTGTTATGTGTAAAGGAGAAGGTTCATCAAACACTATGCTGAAAGCTCATTACACCAAGCCAATGTGTCTATAAGCACCAGACAAGACATTGTAGAATCATGATTGGACAAAAAAGATTTAAGATAGGTACAATTACAAATACTGAGACAGCTCATTAGTATAATCCTCTTATCATAGAAACTATTAATCTTCATGCTTCTCTCATTAAATGCAATCTATTAAATAGTGGTCTCACTCAAATAAGACTTTAAGATAACATAATGGACAAGATTCAAGGAACTCAGGCATCAGACCTCCTAAGCTACCAACCTAGCAACCATATCTGTATAACATAGCATTAACTTGGAAAGATGAAAATGATCCAAGCATCCATTGCAAATTGACAAATCTAAAGCCCATGAAATTATTAAAATAAGATTGGGGATGACAAATAACATCAAAAGCAAATTTTTTATCTATCCCTAGTTGACCCGACTCTTCTTCCAATCCCAATTACAAATTTTTAAAGCAGCACTTTAAGAAGGTTATCATTGAAAAAACGAGCAAGGCTAAACAAGCTAGCAAGCACTCTAAACAACTCAAACTTATGAAACCCCCACAATTTTAAATGAGGGTTCAACAGCAATCGTAGTGCCTCATCTAGGGCTATAAATTTCTTCTATGTAAAGTATAGAGGATTGGATTGAAACTCTCATGTTCATGCATTAAGAGCCTTTGTTAATAGATATAGTATTGAGCTTATGTTTTTTGTTGAAACAAAAGTAGCAAAGGAGAAAATGATAGTTATTTAAAGGAAAATGAGATTTGAACATTTTGTTATACATGAACTAGATGGTTTCAAGTGAAAATTGTGTTTATCATGAAAAGAACAATTCATATAGAAGTAGTACACATGGATCAAAGAATAATCTATGATGCTATAATTAATAAAGTTAAGGAGCTGAAGTGGTTCTTTTCTAGTATTTATGGGTCGATACATGTGCTTCAAAAACGAGCTTTCTCGATAAAGCTTATGCATATAAGTTCTTTTATTCAACTTCTTAAGCTCCTAATGGGGGATTTTGAAATAACCTTAAAGTTGAAAGAAAGAAATCGCAGGGTAGAAAATCATTGGTGCTATCACTAAATTATTGGAGATATATACAACAATTGGGTCTTATTGATTTAAGTTTCTCTTGGAATCCCTTTACATGGAGTAATCATAGGACCAGTTTACTTAATCATCAAGCCAAAATCAAACATGACCTTGCCTCTATTGAATGGTTACAAAAAGTTTTAATAGCCCAATTATTCCATAAGGAATCTAATTTTTCTAATCCAATAATTTTATCTCTTGTTAAATAGTATCATGCTCCTAAGAAACAAATCAAGTTCAAGGAAGCATGGTTTAAGAATAGTTTATGTGGCAATATTATTAAGGTTGCATGGAAAACGCAAATAAAAGGCTCTAGTGCAATTCAATGCCTCCAAAAGCTTAAGTCAGTACACAGAGCTCTAATGATTTGGAAAAACATCATTTTAACAATACATAAGAAAACCTCTTGAATGGAACTAGAGCTTCAGTAGAATCAATAACAAGAGGCTCCATTGAGAATATTAGTAAGGATGCTAATATGAAGTTAAAAATACTTGAAATGTAAAAACATGAAGAATTTTGAGGCAATTAGTAAGGGAAAAAATAAGTGGAGTCTACTAATCTCAATACTAGATATTTTAATCTTACAACCATAACTCGTAAGTAATAGAACACAATAAATATTGTTACAGATGAAAAAGGCAACCAATATATGGATCCAAATGTTATTGCTAACCATTTTAAAACAACCTATGCCATACTATCTAACAGTAAAAATCTTATTTTCTATACGGATATGGATCACTTTTTTCCACTTACGATTACCATTGAAAAGACCTTTTTCTATCTAGCATTCCCACTTAATAAAAAGTTTTTAAGGTTGTAAAGGACATAGGTGCTCATAACACTCCTAGGCTAGATTGTTTTTCTGCCATCTTCTATTGTGTCTACTAAAGCACTATCAAGAAAGAAGTACTTAAAGTACTATAACAGTTTTTAAGTTTTGGTTTGATTCCTAAACAACTTAATCATATTAATATTATGATTGTTCCTAAGTATGAAAGAGCAAATAAGGATGAAGATTTTAGACCCATTTCACTATGCAATGTCATTTATCAAATCCTACCTAACATTCTAGCCACCAAGCTATGGTCTATAATGCAAAACATTATCTCACATATGCAGGCTATTTTTTTTAAAGGTCAAAACATTCAAGACTATGATTATTACTCATGAGCTAATGCGTTCAATGCAAAAACAAAAAAAGATAAAAAACAAAGTTGGGTTGCTATTAAATGTGATATGAAAAATCTTTTCATCAAGTAAAATGATATTTCTTTAAAAAAATCCTCCATAATATGGCTTTTCTATGTAGGTAATAAGTCTTATGTAGTGCATTACCATTATTTCTTACTAACTTCTTATCAATGTCACACCTTATAATTTTTCCAATCTAAAAATATGAATTTGGCAATGAGATCTTTTATCTCTCTATTTATTTCTGCTGTATACTAAAACACTTTCCTGAATGTTAAGTAGTACTTAGATAAATGACTCAATTAGTGGTACTAAAGTGGTTAAAAATGCCCTATCCATTAACCATCTATGATTTACAGATGATTTGCTTATATTTTTTCATGGTAACTCTCAATATCTTAAAAACTTGCTAAAAGTTTTAGAGAGGTACTCCAATTGGTTAGGTCAAAAACTAAAATTTCAAAAATCATCCTTTTTTACAATAAGAATATTTTCATAAAAGCTTAACAAGCATTTTAAATAATTTATTAAACTTGAAGCATGCTTAAAAAGCACTAAGTATTTAGGATTACAACCCATGCGAAAGTAAATCAACTTAATTGATTTTAGTGAACTTCTTCTAAGTTCGAGCACTAATTAGCTAGATGGAAAAAGAAGTTTTCTCCCTTATGTTGGGTGTGCTATATTAGTCAGGTATATTCTAAATATTATCCCCTCCTTTTATATATATGTTTTTCTTCTCCCTCGAAAAGTGTGTTAGTTTACGGGTAAGATACATAGATGTTTTCGGTGGAATTATAAAAAGGAAAAAACTAAGGATTTACTTTATTCAGTTGGACTAATATTTGCAAGTTTAATCCTCTAAAGGGTCGATTTTTTGCAACTTAAAGGCTTTTAACATGACTCTCATAAGTAAACTTTCTTAGAAGCTCATTATGGGGACAATAGACCTTGGGTACAATTCTTCAAGTCCAAATATTTGGGGCATTTTGATTTCTTTCTTTGTTTGTTTATAAGGATAGATAATTAGTTAAAGTTGAAATTAGTAATTATGGTCAATTGAATGACATAATCAAATTGGATTTTTCAAGAAAAATGTGAAATAATTTTGTTTAAATGTATTTAGATTGATATGAACAGAGGCTGCAAAAACTGTTTTAGTTCAATACTAGTAATTTTTCTTATCAAACATATACTAGTAATGATCTTACCAATGCTATATTTATGTTTACTTCCCAAGGTAAAAAGTGTGTTAGACGAGAAATATAAAAATTAGCTCGTGGTTAAATACATAAAAATTAGAGATATAAATTATATGGGCAATCAGTTATCAGCAGATTATAAGAACAATCTCTTGATGGAGAACGATGGGTTAAAGAAGATCTTGATTATGATGATAATAATCGTATATATATTACACCAGATTTGGAGAATGAGGACATAGAGGAATGAACTTGATAATTATTAAAATGAGGTTTTCATTTCATTAATATATTTATTTTATTTAATTTGATAAATTACTTATTGTTAATTGTTTTAGTTGTGACGTTTTGCAGTTCCCCAAAGAAAAACCACGCTGCCAAACACAACTGAATTAGAAAATACAATATAAATTTAAATTAAAATACAGTAGAAGCTATTCATCTTTTCTACAACATGTAACATAATTTACATTACAAGATTACAAAATTTTGTAGAGTCCACAACTGAACTAAAACTCACTAGATAAAACTAAAACATGAAAATTTTAATTTGGGTCTTTAAATTATCTTCCTCGGCCTTATCTGAAAATGATTAAAATTTGAATGAAATGAGAAAAACAACAGACTCAGTACGTATATCTAATAGACTACACCCTAAGCATGCAATATACCAACATACAGTCAATTAGAACTATAAAACTTTTCTTTCCCTTTATCTTTAAAAACCATGAAATACAGATATATTTCAGTTCCTATCTCATCTCTCATTGTTCTACTAATTTCAACTAGTCTTTTCCTCTTACTACTCTCTTTTACTAGTTATCTCTCAAAATTCATCTTTCTCATTATTTTCTCATTATCCTCCTAATTTCTTTCCTTTCTTAATTCCCTAATTGTAACCACTCATATCGCATACGATTATCACATCACATATGGTTCCAAAATGATGTTCATCCACCAGTTTCCCTCTAATCCAAATTTATCCCACAAATTCACATACAGAATTACTGCAAATTTTTGGTTAAATCGAGACATCTGTAACCCCTTTAATATTATTAAAGTTTTAGAGTTTCTTTGAGATTACATGGGTGAATTCGTTATCCAATTGGTACCATTATGAGATTAGGATTCCTACTATCACAAGAGGATGCACTCACACAGTCAAAACACACATTGGTCATAACAGTCTGTCGCCAGGTGGCCCAGAACATAACACATACCCCAGCCACATCTAGAAGGGTTTCTATCCACCCAATGATATAGTTCACCACACCGCTAAATTTCAGCCATACCAATATTAAACCGGTTATCTCTAAATTTTTGCTTCTTCAAAGGTTTTTTTTTGTTTTATTTTTCTTCCTATTCTACTTAAGATTGATATTATTTTTTTTTCTAACAAACTAATTATATTTTCTTGAAACTTTGTGCACTTTCTTAGTTAACTTTATTTTATATCTCATACTATTCTAATTATCTCAATTTGTCTCTTTTTCATCCTTACAGAACTCACTAACTCCTCTTAATCATACACTTTTTTGGTTATTATAATTTATTTAGTTATCATTTTATTTATTATTCATGTTTTAACGTTTTTATTATTTTTAGTTTTTAGCTTTATTAGTTTTATTTAGAATTCCTAATTTGATTTAAGAATATGTATTTCTTTTTGTTGATCATATTTTATTTGTGAGAGTTATTTTATGTGTTATAATCTTATTGGTGAATTTGCACTAATTATTAATTTTTTACTCAAACTATTCAACTCATCATACTATCAACCATAAAACATGATACAATATTTAGAACATACAATCTTCATTCAACAATCAAGCAACAAGCAAATGACAAATTAACACATCTAGTATCACTATTTTCTAATTTTTTCTACTTACTTGATTATCAATTCCGATTCCTTAATTTTATAAACCTTAATAAAAACTTAATTAGATTTTTTTCTTGAAAACATTTTTTGAAAACATATGAATGTGACTTCGAGATAACTACTAGATATACTTACAGACTTTGGGGCTAAATGATTTCGATTTGCGTTCTAAACACCATCCAAATATTAACAGAAACCTGCACAACAACTAAGCCTTCTCAAGTCAGCGACAATTCTACAACTATTCAAGACACTAAAGGAATCATTCAATTTAACATTTTTTTTATTTTGTTTATTTAATTAATTACATAATTTTGTAAATAAGACTTTCTTATCATTTTATATTAATCTTGTTTTAATTAATTAATAATTTATTTTTAATTTATTTTATCTATTATTTATTCAACTCTAAAAGAAATCATAATAAATATTCTTTTCCTATTTCCTTAACTTATTTTCTTATATCATTTATTCTATTCAAAATAAAATTTATTAATTTGTTTACTTATTTATTAAATCAAAAGATTTCCAAAATTTATTTCTTTTAGTATTTTAAATTATCTTTACCTAAGTATTATAGATTATGGCTAAATTAATCTACTTATCAATTACTCATCCAATCAAATTTAATTTTGTATTCAATTAAATTCAACTCTCCTAACTATCATAATTTACCTAATTCTTAATTGAATTTTAATTTATTTTTTCTTCTCCCATATATATACACACACACATACATATGCTTATATATTTTTATACACACAACACATACTCATTTATTATGTACATATATATATATATATCATATTATTTTTATTTATTTATTTTATAAGATACAATTATGTAATTATAATTATAAAACTTATAACATTACTTATATATATATATATAATCTCCCTCCATTACCATTTATTTTTAAAACATATGTTTATATTTTGTGTTAATCATATTTATCTTTATTAAAATCCATTTCTATATATATAAACTATACCTACATATATTATTAAATTAAACACAAATACACCATGCATACTTATATATATACTTATTTACACACTCATTTTTTTTATCTAAATTTATTCATTTATCATATTCTTCTACTCTTATAACTTACACTATATTCTAAATTTTATGACTATAATTATAAAGTTTATTATTGTTATTTTAATATATATATATATATATACCATCATGTATTATTGTTTATATATATAAATACTTATTAAAACATAAGATTATACATGCATACAAAATATTATTTTAATCATATAAACCCATACATGCATTAATTTATACATAATTATATGTGTGTATATATATATATTTATACATACACACGTGAAAAATATACATACACAATGTATCTATATATTTACATATATATATATATGTTTCCCTTCATACATTTACGTCAAAATGATGCAAATAAATATATTTTCACATATTCATTATAATTTATATATGTATATCTCATATGCATAATATATATATATATACTATATATATATCCTAGATAAATATATATATATATATATATAACTTAATTTTTATCACCCTCTCATTACACCAAACTATTCTCATTATCTCTTTATTTAAGTTCAAGTTTTTCATTTAGAATCAATCAAACCTAAAATATTTTTATTTTAAACATCATGCATGTTATTGTAAACTATTTAAAAAGAGAATCATGAAAGAAGAAAAAAAAAATTCACATTTGGAGCGTTCGGAAGAAGAAGGGGTGATCACACGGTAGTTAGGCCACCCGCAGTGTCCCCTCTCAACTTTCTTCTTTCCTCCGCCACGCCAATCGTCTCAATGTTTCCTCACTCTTTTCTTCCCGTCATTTCTCTCCCTCTCCTCTCCATTCTTCTTTTCTTCTCTTATTTCTCTTTTATTTGGTGGATTGAAAGAGAGAAAAAAATGTTTTGTTTGGTATTTATATGATGGGGCGAAGGAATAAAGATGATGAGGTGGCAACCTAAGAGTGGGAGGGAATCTTCCCATTTTCAAATCTTTCCATGTTTCAATCTCACATGCACCCACTCTTATTTGATTGGTCATTTTCATTATTGTGAATTTTTAATTCTAATTTATTTTTTTATTTCTTTTTTTTTTGTTTTTATATTCATTTTATAATATTTAAATTAATTAATTTATAAAATTTAATATTTTTTAATCAATTTTTAAATTAATTAATTTTTTAACTTTTTTTCTAATTTAATTTTATTACTTTATTAATTTCAATATTTTCTAATTATTTTTTTAAAAAATTTATTTTATTTTACTAGTTACAAGTTTCAATATATATTTTAAAGGTATTTTTTAAATTTTTAAATAAATTATTTTTAAATTTAATTAGTTTTATATATTTTTTAATTTTTTTATCAAATTTCATAAATAAAATTCAGAATCTAATTTCCCGGACTGTTATATTAGTATTGTGAACTTATTAAATATTACTGTTTAGAATTTAAAAAAAAAAAAAGGGCAAATTTTTAAATAATTTTTCTTACTTATTAGGTTCTGTTAATTATTAATTTCATCTTACAATATTAGGAAATGAATGAAAGAAATAGAAACAATCGAGCTAAATATGAAGGTTCTCATTGTCTCGGGAAAAAAAAAGCTTCCTAATAATTGTCGAACAAAATGTATTATGTAAATGTTAGTGGATTATCATAATGATTAATTTCACGGTGTTACTTGGTTAGGAATTTTTGTTTCTTAGTCCACATATTATATTAAGCAAGGTTAATTAGATTTATCTTTTATTTCATAAGATGAAAGATAATAATGGAAAAGCTCTGGGCAATTATGATATTATAATTTTGTCTGACTTAGTTTATTTTTTTATTTTAATTTATTTTAAGATTTAGAATTATTATTATTATCAACTACTATTATTATGTAAAAAAAATAAAAAGAGAAAGAAAATGAAAGAGAGAAAATATTAAAAATATAAGAAAAAATGATATTAGGAAAATGAAAAAGAAAAATATAAAGAAAAGAAGAGAAACAAAGGGGTCTACGCTTCCCATTTAAAAGCCAACCACCAAGTTTTCCTTCTAAACCAAAGCCTAGATCCCATTCGGCCCGAAAGCCTATTCCTATTCGGCCAGCCATTTCATCCGCCGAACAGCGCTGTTTCAAGAGTGGGCTTAAAGCGTTCTTTTAGCCCAACAATTTCGTGGGATAGAGTGGCAAAACTGGCCTTTGGTGATTCCACAAGCTTCAGCGAGAGAGAGAGCGAGAGCTGTTGGTGAGGAAGGCACGTGAAGAAGGTGAGCCGCGCAGCGGGGATCAAGACCGAGAGAAGCTTCGATATTTTGTTGCTGGAACGTGTGAATTATGGAATGTCTACAAGAGAGAAAAGCTTGCGTGATTTTTACTGAAGGAGGGACGCGTAGCAAACAGGCGAAGCTTTTGAAGTCTGGGTGTAAAAAAGAAGGGGGAAAAGGGAAGGCATTTCTTCTTCCTCTGGGACGAGAGAGCAGAGTGAGACTGAGGGGAAAGAAGAAATGCATTATACAATGGATGCTTTCTTCTGGTGGTCTTTATGCATGTTAATAGTATTCTTAGCTAAATGCATTATACAACATCTAGCAAATTTCTTGAGTGTTCACTAAACTCATAAGATTTACTAGATTAGATGAGAATCATGTTGGAATACTTTGCTACTCTTGGGTTTTACCACTGCGGATCTCCTTCTGTAGTTCTTCACATGCAATACAGATGATTAGGGAAGCTAGAAGAGGATGATGCTATTACTTTTTGCCAAATGAAGGAAATTAGTGTAGTTCTATTTTTTTTTTTTTTTTTTTAAAAAAAAGACTTAATTAGGATGATAAAGTGTAATAACCTTTGGATCAATGAAGTCTTTAAGTAAATTGTTTTTATATGAGAGTTAACATTTTCCTTCTCGCATCATTGATGTGATTAAACAAAAAGTGATCAAAAAGCTTCCATGGTAAGTTTAATTACTCTTGAATTTCATGCATCATTATTGAGTCTGCTCTGTGGTTAATAGAGAAATGGTGAATATTTTGACTAGAAGCCCATCTAATTTTGGAGACTTCATCTTTATTTTTCTTGTGTTAAATTTTACATATGTCTTTTCCTTTGGATGTAATCTAACTCTTGACATGAGTTATAAATTATTAAATTAGTGTTGTAAATTATTATATTAATTGCTAAATTACTAGATTGGTACTATAAATTACTAGATTAGTATCACAATTATAGAAACTTAATTAGCTAATTTTTTTTGTAATAATTTGTATTTCTTTTTCTGTGATGTAATTGTATCTATATGTTGCCTCTGAATAGAGAATAATAGATATCCCTGAATTATTTATAAACTCTATTGTAAAGGCTCGAGACCTTAAAGAAAATAAATTTATAATTTAAATACGGAAGCAGATAATAGAGTTAAGATTTATATTTCTTATACAAGAATTTAGAATGCCCAATAGGGCTACGAGAATATCTCTTCTAAAATATAAATGAAAATTAAAGAAAATGTGAATAATAAGCATCATAAGACAACCTTCACTAGGATTTGAAGAGAGTTCGAGTGGTAAACTACTCACAATTCTCTTACTGATTGGGATCTGGATTTTTGTTTTCTTGATCTAAAATGGTTACCTGCTTACTGGTACCACTAGGAATCCATAGGGATGTCCCCTTACGCGTAAACTAAATATCCAATTTTATCAATTAATCGACCGTCCTCATATCTCGTCTAGTAATGGGCACCAAACATTTTATCGTATCGATATCTTATCCGGTATAGGACTTCCTAACCCTATTCGACTGAAGTAATGTTCAAGGCAGGGTTCTTTATATATCGGGCCTGTCCGTGCTTTTCTAAAATATCTAGTAAGTCTTTCACATAAAGATCTCCATTAACAAAATAAATATTAAGCACATACCAACGTCTCATGTCATATTCACTAATCAATTTAAACCACATTTAAACAAATGATTTAATTTATCATAACCAATAACTAAGTAACAAGATAACTAGATAAATCATACAGGAAGGGACCAAATGAACCAAATAATCGAGAAGGCTATAAAAACTATCAGTGTAAACATGTACAGTATAATAGTAAGTAATTTAAGCAGTATAAAAAAATAAACAGAGAATCAAGACAAATGTGAACTAACCAGTTCCGGCTCCACTAGTGATCTATAATATTTTTAGAGTTTTTTTAATTTTTCACAAAATAAACAATTATCGATTATTAATTCTCAATTTACCGTAACTAAAAATAGGGTGAGGGATCCTTACTCGGATCGGTATTTCAAAATGTCGAACTGTCCACTACACCTCCCAACGGGTCCCGAGTTTCCTGAATTTTTCCTGCAAGAACCTAAAATACTAGTCACATACCTAAAAATACTGGTGTTAAAAATCCTTTTCGGTAAATTTTAGGGTTCTAATACCGCGACGGTTCGCCTCGACGTAACTGATTTTAGCTGATTTTACATGTATCCCTACAAAAAAATACATGAAGAGACCTTGGTTGGCCAAAAATACAAAAAATTGAGCCTATCGGCAGAAGGATCTTAAGGTGCAGTGTCTCCTCCTGTTCTCCTTCATTGTTGTGGTTTCTTCTTCGGCTAATATGCACAGAAAAGGATGGTAAACACAAGGGTAAAAAAATCACGTGAAACAGAAAACGGGAAGAGGTTCATCGGAGGGGGTTTTAGGTTTTGGCTACGGTGGCTCCGTTGGGCTTTGTCCGTGGTTTTCGGCTCACCTACCGTCTCTCTTGCTCCAATATGGCCACAGGGAGGTTCAGAATCGAATTTCGAGTGGGTAGGAAATTTTTTTTCTTTTTTTGGCAGTTGGTAGTGGCTCTGGTGCGGTGGTGGTTGGTGATCGATCTTCTTCTTCAACGTCTGGTTCTTCTTCTCCGGCGGGGGCTGGTGGCTAGAGTTAGGGTTCCCTTGTAATACGATGTTTATATACTCACCCTGCGTCGATCTGAGCCGTCCATCAGCGTCAACATGGAGTGAGGAGAGTCATCCAATCATTACCTGTTTAGGCCAATTACATTAGTGAATTTGGACCGTTCATCGCGATTAATCTTGTCTGTCCAATTGCACCTAAGGAGGGAATACATCTGAGTCATTTACGTGTGCGGGATCATATCTAGGCCGTCGGATTGATGGGCACGCAGATCGCCCGCGTGACCTCTTACGTGGTGCCGATGTCAGCGTGTTTTGCCACGCAGCGTGTTTTGGTTCATCGGGGTTGCTGACTGGCCCGTCCCACATGATCGATTTTTTTTTATATTTTGATCCCTTGTTTTTAATTTTTCTTTCAATAACACCGTTCGAACTCAAATTTTCACCTTTTTTTTTTAAAATTGCTTCTAATTATGTCATTAACCTATTTTTTTCAAATAATCTAATAAAATTAAATTAAATTAATTTAAAAATACTTTTTTATTTTTTTTATAAATACCAAAATTGATCCTGGACCAAATTTCGGGATCGAGTATTACATCTATTCTTTTACATGCTATTAGAGCATTCTTCGTAAAAGACTTTTTGAATCAAATCTCATATTCTTCTCCATAAAATTAAATTGCTGAACTGACTCCCTTCGTATCCAACAACCGAACACCACCAATTGTCATCCACCAAGATAACTCTACATTTCCTATTAGTACAATATTAGATGAGACGAACTACTTATTATGTTTTCAACTCATAGATATGTGAATTGGTACTCGAAAAAAAGCTGGTTATCTACTGGAGAAATGAAAAAACCTGTACCCAAAGACCCCAATTACTAAACGTGGGTCACCGAAAATCAAAAAGTAAAGAGTTGGCTTATTGACTCAATGAGTCCATCCCTTATGTAGTGATTTATTTGCCTTCCCACAGCCAAGGAAATATGGAAAGCTCTATCAAGAACTTTTTTATGATGGATCAGATGAAACTCATCTATTTGAGTTAAACAAAAAGACCTTTTCTACCATATAAAATGGTAGACCATTGTTTATTTACTATAATAAACTTATTGTTATTTTTTAAGAAATTGATCATAGGACTGCCTCTCAAGCAGATACCGTTAAAGGTGTTATCCAGTTGCATTCTGCAATAGCTAGACTTTGAGTTCATATTTTTTTAAGTGGATTTGATTCTGAGTTTGATCAGGTTTGTGAAAAAATCTTGCGAAAAGATCCAAAACTAAATTTAGTGAGTGCATATGCATAGGTAAGAAAAGACTACCAACAATGATAGACAATGGGAGGTTCTCGAGTGATCTCAAAAAGCTGAGCCATGCTTGCCAACCAAAAACTGCATAGATCATCCTCGATATTAGAAAAAACTCTAAATAATCAATATGCTGGAAAACCCAACAATTTTATATGCAACTATTGTGGTGAAACAAGTCATTCTAAACAACGATGTTATGAAATTGTTGGTTATCCTGAATGGTGGGATTTCTCAAAGAAACCACGAAAAAAGATTTCAGGAAAAGTTATGATGACATTGTCTAAGGAAGTTGAATGTAATACAAAGGATAACTTGTAGCCTATAACAATTGTTGTTCACCTAGGTATTATCAATCAAACAAATGTTTTTTCTGCAACTTTTAAGAATTCAACTTGAGTTATTGATATATGTGCATCTGATCGTATGACTAGAGACCCTGGTCAGTTACAATTCATTCACTCATCTTCTCAATGCATAATATCTGCAGCTAATGGGAGTACAAGTACTATTACTAGAGAACGATATGTTATTTTGTCTAATACACTCACTTTGGATATATTTTTTATTGTTCCATATTTTGAATATAACCTTTTATTTGTGAGTCAAATTACTTTATCCATTGATTGCATAATAACTTTTTAGCCTTCTTTTTGTATATTTTAGGATATTCTAACCTGAAAGATTCTTGGTTATGGTGTTAAATGAGTCAAACTCTACTACTTGGAATTGACAGAAAATTGGGAACAAAAAGTGACTTGGGTGTCCTTGTTTAAGAGAAAAAGTGATATTTTCATAGTTTTTCAAACATTTCATAGTTTGGTGGGAACTCAATATCAACGCCAAATTCATGTTTGGCAATCTGACAACACAAAAGAGCTTGTTGATGCAAAGTTTGAAAATTTTTTAAGCAAAAAAGGTATTCGACATCATACCTCTTACATATATACTTCGCAACATAATGAGTTGGAAAAGAGAAACAATAGGCAGATAATGGAGGTTATTCATGCATCACTTTTTGGTATGAACATGCCTCGATTCTATTGGAGAGATTGTAAAATTTGCTATTTATTTAATTAATCGGACACCTTCTACATTATTGAATTTCCAAACACCATAACAAAAGATTGAATTTTTTTTCTCCATTCCCCATGTTCCAAATCTTGAACCAAGAGTTTTTGGATATACTGTCTATATTCACATTCCCATAAATCTTCAAAATAAACTTGATTCGTGTGTAAAAAGATGTGTTTTTGTTGGTTATTCTGATCTTCGGAAAGGATATCGATGTTATAACCCTCAAACTCAGAAATTACATATGACATTGGATGCATCTTTTTGCGAGGCAGAACTTTATTACTCAGGGGGGAGTTCATGCACCTTCTCTTTAGGTCGAGAAATATAAGGAAGATAATGTGTTAAAAAAAATAACAGTAAAGGAGATGAAGATGTTTTCTTTGAGTGGAAAGATGCATGAAAATATTGGGAGAAGTAGTCAAGAAACTTTGACAGAGAACGATAATGAACTAACGGTTCCTTTTGAAAATATGTCAGAATTACCAGTAGTTGCAGATTTACCTTTGATAACAACATTAACCGAAGAATTAACTCATAATTTCTAGAATACTTCACCTCAATTAATTCCAAATCCTATATCTAATGAAACAAATATTTCTTCTGAATTTATGACTCCTAAATATCTACAAAGATCTAATAAAGATGTTCCAAAGAATTAATGTGAACCTGATCCTAAAGCCAAAGTTAAATATCCTATTAACAATTATGTCTCTACTCATAAGTTATCTAAGTCATATGCACTTACTATTAATTAATTATCTGAAGTTTCTATTCCTAATAGTGTGCAGGATGCATTGCAGGATCCAAAGTGAAAAAAGCCAATGAATGAGGAGATGGAGGCTTTGCAGAAAACTTTCACATGAGAACTAGTTCCATTACCCAACGAAAAAAAGACTATTGGATGTAAATGGGTGTACATACTGAAACTTAAAGCAACCGGAAGTATTAATCGATATAAGGCGAGACTAGTTACAAAGACCCATACACATAAATATGGGGTGGATTACCAAAAGATATTTGCACCAGTAGCTAAACTGAATACAATTCGCATTCTCTTGTCTATAACAACAAATCGAGACTGGCCCTTACAATAATTTAATGTTAAAAACGCATTCCTTAATGAAAACCTAGAAAAAAAAGTTTATATAAAACTGCCACAAGGATTTATACAAAATTCTTTAAGCAAAAGTAAAGTCTGTAAATTAAAGAAGTCGTTGTATGGGTTTAAGCTGTCACAAAGAGCATGGTTTAAAAAGTTTTCTACAACAATAAAAGTTTGTGGTTATAAGCAAAGTAATTCAGATCATACTTTATTTATAAAGCATAAAGAATGGAAGGTAACGACTTTAATTATATACGTTGATGACATGGTCTTAGCAGGAGATGATTCTTGTGAAATGAAGTTATTATAAAATATTTGGCTACTAAATTTGAAATAAAAGATCTGGGACAAAATTTTTCTTTCGCAATGAAAGTATGTGTTGGAACTTTTGACTGAGACTGGAATGCTTTCTTATAAGCCAGTAGACACGCCCATGAAAATGAATCACAAGCTTGTAATTTTTCCAAACCAAGCTATAACAAACATTGGTTGGTATCAACGGCTAGTTGGGAGATTAATTTATTTGATACACACAAGGCTAGATATAGCCTATGTTGTAAGTTTCGTGAGCCAATTCATGCATGCAACAAGTGAAGATCATTTAAATGCAGTATACCGAATCTTCACATACTTGAAGGGTACTCCCAACAGAGGTTTATTATTTTTAAAAAATGGCTCTTCAACAATTGAATGATACAAGATGCTAATTGGCCAGGTGATCAAATGAATAAACAAGGTAACTTGGTCATATGAAAAAGCAAAAAACAAAAGGTTATGGCAAGATCAAGTGCAGAAGCTGAATTTCAAGGAATGGCTCATAGAATATGTGAATTGTTATGGATTAAGAGTATTTCAGAAGATTTGGGAGTAAAAATGAGAAACCTATGAGTCTTTATTGTGACAATACAACTGCTACTGAGATTGCACAAAATCCTATACAACATGATCGCACTAAACATGTTGAGATTGGTAGACATTTCATCAAAGAAAAGTTAGATCAAAAGATTATACATTTTTTCTTTGTCAAATCTGAAAATCAATTAGCTGACATTCTCACTAAAGCAGTTACTAGAAATAGATTCTCTGAAATAATCAACAAGTTGGGAATGATAGGCATCTATGCTCCAACTTGAGGGAGAGTGTTGACATGACTTGTAATTACTAAATTAATGATGTAAATTATATATTAAATTAGTATTGTAAATTATTATATTAATTACTAAATTACTATATTAGTACTATAAATTACTGTTATAAATTACATTAGTATCATAATTATAGGAACTTGATTAGTTGATTTTTTATGTAATAATTTTTATTTCTTTTTCTGTGATGTAATTATATCTATATATTGCCTCTATAGAAGAATAGATATCCTTGAATTATTTACAAACTCTATTGTTTTACAAACCCCAATCTCATGATATGTAAATATTTAATAAATTATGAATGAATTACACACTTTTACTTTAGATAGGATTTTATTTATGCATGCATATTAAATTGATTGATTGGTATATATCACTAGTGTCTCACACTTTCTTATTTCTTATTGTCCACAAATTAAAAATCTCTAAAAATTATATTAGTGCGATTTTTTAATATTTCAATCTCACTTTTAACAAGATTGAAGACTTCCAAAACTTTTTTAAAATAATTAAAATTTATTCTCGTACGAATCTCTTTATTATCTCGTATAGACTATGTTGTGATAATTATATGAGCATAGTAAAACTCAAAAAGATAGAAATTTTGTAAATATAAAGGCAACATCATATATCATAAGTAATTGATACTTGTCTGTTATTTGTTAAGCAGTATTTTTTAGTATAAGATAAAAAAAGGTTTTATAAGTAGCTTATTTTTAATGTTAAATTAATTATGAGTTAGACATGACTTTTATCAAATACTTTAAGTATTGTATTAGCTACATCCTGCTTTAAACAAATTATGGGTGCATTAATGAAGTAAGAGCTTTAGTTTTATCTTAGCCAGCACTTAGTAAGGCCACTTGCTCGATGTTTATCAAAGTGTTCTATTGGTTCTTAATTGCTTGAGCTTTAGCTTCATTTTGGCATGTTATGCAGTTCTCCTGAGCTCGTGTTAACTTTCTTACATGCTTCTCTAAACTCCTTTATTGATCTATTTTGTAACAGCCCCAAAAATTTAAATGAAAATGTATGTATTAAGAGTTCTAAGTGCGGAAGCGAAATAAAAATTTTGATTAACATCTCTTATACAATAACCAAAAACGTATCCAACATATGAAAGAATAAGCTAATTAAAAGAAATACTCGAAATAAAAACTATAAATAGAATTATAAAATCTTTAGGCGTCTAACTCGCCGTCTTTCTGCGGAATGGGCTCGGGAACCACGTCTTCCTGATCTGAAATGGTTAAATAAGGAATGAGCTAGACTAACCCAGCAAAGACATTACACTATCTCACTGCCACAGAAGTAAAGGTTGATAGAAAATAAAAAACGACCAATTGAGCATAATTTATAACAAACTCATTTATTAATGATAAAAACCTTTACTATCCACTTACCTCGGTGCGATTCGTGAAAATAACATATGAAAACAATAACATTATAACCATCATAAAATCATATACACTTTGTAAAATAACACATGTTATACTTTTGTACTTCAATAATCAGACAACAAATTTCCTCTTTTACCAGCCTACTAGTATCCGTGTGGATCCATAGGGGGTCACCGCTACACGTGAACCATTAACATTAATAATCTAATTCCAAGGCCGTCCCCATACCCCGTCCGGTATGGGCGCCAAAACCATGAACCTCAATACCCCGTCCGGTATAAGGGTGAAACGGGCCGTCCCCATACCCCGTCCGGTATGGGCGCCAAAATCATAAACCTCAATACCCCGTCCGGTATGAAGGTGAAACGGGCCGTCCTCATACCCCGTCCGGTATGGGCGCCAAAATACATAAGGTCTCAATACCCCGTCCGATATGAGAGACCACGTTCCCGGTAGGGTTCCCTACAGATCCGGTCCGTCCACCATCTTCCAAGATATCTAGTCAAGCTGTCCACATTATTCATTTATCAATTCACATAACTTTTTTTCCATTTTTCTTAATCTCAATTATCCAATCATACACAAACACGTAAACCAATAATGAACACCAAACAAAATAATACAACATCGGGTTCACCATAATTCAAATCATTAAAGAAACTATGATTCATGCATACAAAACCATAAAATAAATATATCAAATACCATACTGCATTTAAAGTTGAAAAATAGATCAAACAACACTTGACCGAAAATATATTAGATTCGGGCTCCATTAGCAACCTTAATCAATTATACATATCTATTAATTCATAAAATACCGTTTATCATTTATTAAACTTTAATGTCGTGATAGGAAATAGGGTGAGAGATCCTTACTTGTTTCGGGGTCTGAAATCGGCTCTACAATGCGCTTACGGGCTGTCTCTAAATTCCCTGAATTTTTTTCTGAAAAACTAAAACGCACTACCGGTACCTGCACGTCTCCCAAAAAACCCCAAATCAGACCCAGGGCCCCTTTTTGACCAATATCGGAATTCCAGCACGGCAGCTCCGCCGTGCTCCAGCGACGGCACCGCCACCCGCAGCGGTGATCCGCCTCGGGTTGGCCGTTTTCGATCAAATTTGCATTGGTTCCTGCGATAAAACAACCCTAGGGCCCTCGGTGGGCCAAAAAATCACGAAAAATCGAGACTTACCGGCGGCGGAGCTCTTGGGTGCGGTGGTTTCTCCGACGCGAGTCGTGATTTAATGTTTTGCTCTGGTCAACCTGTAGAGAAAAGGACGGTGATCACAGTGGTGTAAAAATTGCATCCAACGGGAACCGAAAAGGGCCTCATCGGAGGCAAAAACAGAGGGAAGCCGCGGCGTTGGACTTCGGCGGTGTTTTTCAGCCGATTGGCCGGTGGTTTGGCTCCGATTTGGCCATAGGCGGATTCAGCATCGAAAAATGAGCCGAGAGGAGAAAATTTACCTCGTTTGGCGATCGAAAAACCCTCCGGTGCAACGGCGGGTGGCAGCGGCCGGCTCCTCTGGTGACTAGTTCTTCTTCTCCAGCGAGGGTACTAGCGGCTAGGGTTTGGGGTCAGGTGTGGGTGAGATTATTTATAACATTCCCCTTTTAATTTCAGTCGTCCATCACGATTTAATCTGGACCATCCTATCGCGATTAAAATGGAAATAAATCTAGGCCGTCCATCGCGATGCGATCTGGGCCGTCCGTGCGTGATTCAATCTGGGTCGTCCGCACGCGTGAGATCTGGACCGTTCGATCGCGTGCACGAGAATCACCCACGTTGCTCCGTCCCGCATGGCCTCCCGCGTCAGCTTCCTTGCCACGCGGCGTGTTCTGGTTGGCCGAGTCTGCTGACTGGGCTATTGACGTGGCTGCTGACGTGGTATAACTTTCCTAAATTGCGTTTTAACCTCCAGTTTCTGATTTTCTTTTCAAAAATACCCCCAGAATCCAAATCACCCCTTTTTTCCAAAATCAATTTCAATTAAATCTCAAAAATAATTTTATCCTATTTTATCATTATTATTATTTTTATTTTTATTAAATTAAATTAAAACTTTATAAATTAAATATTAAAAAATTAAACTAAAATTCTAATATAAATTAAAAAATAAAAATAAGAAAATTTGTGTGTTACATGTTTGTTCACATATATTCACATAAACAATGAGAAATAAGTCTTTGCTACTATTGTATATTCATTTAGACCTCTAGGTGTGGTATAATATGTTATATTTGTGTTTGTATTGCCTTTTAGCCACAATAGTTTTTATGAAGGTCTTAAAAAACATGATAACACTTACACCAAAAGCTTTATCTTATCTTGCCTAGTGCCAACATTTAAATTTCAACTTTATAGGATTTTGCCTTCTCAAGGGCTTATACATGATCATCAACTAAATCGATAAGATTTATGTAATAATACATGCATCATTAGTTATGGATTTTGTCTAGGAAAACCAATAAATAAGTGGAAATGACCTTGAATTTACAGTAGTAATTAACTTTGAATTTTGTTGTTCTTGATTCAAAGTTCAAAATTCGGTAGTTTATTCATACTTTTTCTTTTTACTTATAAAATATATTGTGAGTTTACTTTTGTATATGATGCATGAGAAATGAAGGAATGTTCTAATCTAGCACATACTTTAAATGGTGTTGAAGATCCATTCTTTAAAAAGGTGTGTTTTTAAATGTAAAAGGTGATGATAGGAGTGGACGTCTACGTTACATGGGACCTACGACATGTTTTAGTCAATTTATTTCATCTTCTTATTTTCAATATTATAATTGAAATTGTGACAATTTAAAGAAAGAAAACGAGAATTTTTGAAGTATAATTTGTTCAATATGATGCAAAATATATTTACAATTGGAGAATTGTATGATTTTTTTCAATCTACTTCTAATAGTGTTCTCCAATATATTTGTTATAATATATAAATTAATTACTTGTATTTAGTTAATTAAGCATATTTATTACATGTTCCTAATGTGAGTATTGATAATGATCAAAATTACAGTTTCTTCAGATAGTTTTGAAGATGTAATGATTTTGTGGTGTTAAATATATGTACACTTATTTTTTTCAACTTGATGATACGGAGCTCAAATAATATATTTTTGATTATGAGCTGAAATTTTTTGTATAAATACGAAGATATTCTTAACTTCTTTGGTTTTTAATATATATATATATATATATATATACATATGTATTGTAAATGATCTCATGAAATTTATATGTTTTAGTTATATTTATAATTTTATTTTATAGTAATTTAAGTATTAAAATAATTATGTTTATAATTTAATTAATAAAATAAATATGATATTAAAGAGAATACTTGATGATATGTAACAATCTTTTGTAAACGGAATGTTGTTTATAATTTTGTTTGTCTAGCTCTTGAAACTTTTATGGAGAATGTGATTACAATAACATATAACAATACTAATAGTATTTTTTTAATTATAATTCAATAATATTTCAAGAATTATTTATCTAGAAAAATTAAGATTTATAGGGTAAGGAAATAAGTTGGTATTAAAATTTAAACTTGTAATTAACTTAAGATTATTTATACTTATTATTTTTTTAATAATATATTTTATTTGGATATTTTCTCTTCTATATTAGAGAGTTTTTCATGTATTTTATGTTCTTGTGTTTTGTTTTACACTTACACTTATTTCTTGTAAGTTGTAATTAAATTTTTGGGTTTAATTAATTTACATAACTAATATTGTCTGACGTGTGACAAATTTAATATATATATATATATATATATATATATTACATCGATGATTCAAACCAATTTATTATTATTATTTTTTGGTTGAATGGCAATCTTCTCTTTTCTTTTTGTCCATCATCTTACCTCAGATTCTTTATATCTCTTTTCTTTCATATTCCTAATTTCTTAATTTGTAGATTGACGTATGAAAATAACTTAAAAAATTGACATAGATAAACTAATCAAGCGGAGGAAGGAAAAGATTGGATTAATGGAGAAGAAAGAAATGGGAAGACAAAAAGAAGAAAAAGAAGAGGTGTAGAGAACGCAATTTGCCGCAATGTACATAAATAAGACGGAAGCAGAGCAGCATCAAAGAGAGGTCTGAATTGAGCAGAGTAGTGGGAGAGCATGGAGAAGTGTTGAGTGAAAAACAGGTAAAAGAGAGGAGAAGACAGGCGCGGTTAAAGGGAAGGAGTTCGACTTTGGCTCTAAAGCAGAGTGGAGCACAGCAGAGGTGAAAAGAAGGGGATTTAATTTTCAGGATTCTAGGGTTCTTGCGGCTCTCTTGTTGAAGATGAAAATAAAAGAGGAATTTTGGGGTTCTTACATTGAGGAATTCCTTGGTGGGTTGAATAGGAACAAGGAATGGATTTGTAAGATTATTCTTATTGAGAGAGTGAGATCCATAGGTGTCAGCACTGTTAGGATTCATAAGATTCAAGCTTCATCAAGCGTAAACTCTTTCTTTTCTCAATTATGGCTTGTATTGTCACTTGATGGTGAAAGGAAATTTGTTTATCAGGAGATTAATTAGTAGATATGGTCGAATAATCCTTGTAAATCAGCTGCATGCATGTTTTCCTTTTTCTGCAAAATTTTCTATTTTATTTAGCCCACCACCTGTTCGACAAAAAGACTCTTAATGCATCACTTTCTGATAAACTATTTAGGGTTAATATAGGTTGTGCTTACTCGACTTTAAATCAGTGTTGAAACATTTTAACAAACAGCATCATTCATGAATGAATATGGGTTTGTACATATTATGGTTATACTATATTTACGTGCTTCACCTGTAAATAAAACCCAATCCCCTCGTACCAAACAATTGAAATTGACATGTTGGAAGCAAAAAAGGTCAACCCCATTCCACTACTTTCACGCCATCTCTCTCTTTGCTCTGTCTTGTCCTGCTAAAAATTGTTTGTTTTCTCAGACAGGTGTCTCTCTCCAAAACCCTAACCAAGTTTTGATTTAATCCTTACAAAACCTTATGTGCCACGGCGCCATTTTGAATTGGCTTCATTCTTTTTCATAACTTAACATAGACGACGTAAAATGGTAATCGACAACCATGGCCCTGTTGCCTAACACAGCCAAAATTCCATGTCTCTGTCGCTTCACTCCAACTGTCTTCGTCAACCCTACTACTATTCTTGTCTTTCTTGCTCTCTCTCTCTCTCTCTCTAATTCTTTATATGTTTTTAAAGATTGAGTTTAATCATTTAAATCCGATTAATTTTCTTTTCTTTTCTTTTCCTTTTAATTACCGACATGGGATTGAAGAAGCTGTGGATCAAAATTTGAAAAAACTAAAAGCATGAATAAGTGTGAGAGATGATGGTTGCGTAATTGATGGTTTATTGTAAAAATTAATCATTACTTTAAATGAAAAACTTTATCATTAAAGCATTGTGAACACATTAAAGCCCTTTTAATCTTAAATCACAACGTCAGCGTTTTTAATTGTTAAATTAATGTTCTAATTCTGACTTAATTTAGGTGGTTAAGTTCAAACTATGACCTGAATATGGATGTGTGTTTATGATGTTCTCAAATATTCTGCATTTATTATATTAACAAAGGACGTATTAAATATAAATGTTATGGAAAAAAAACTAATTTAATATTGTGGGGGCAAAGTAAATGTCATTTACTCATTGGCTTTTTTTTGTGTGTATGTCGTAATTAAAAAAGTAATAATCCTCTAGAACCCTAATCATTTTAAATTAAATTAGAGAGAGAGAATGAAAAGTCTACAATTTAGCTAGGTGCCTTTGTTATATTGAGGTTAAAAGCTATAAAATAACATAAGAACTCTTAACCACCACCCAGTTATCTGAAAATTAAAACTAAAATTGAAAGCTCTATATTTTGGCTAGGTGCATCGATTCCTCTATTAAAAGCTATTAAAAGCTACTATTTTTTTTTTCCTTTAAAAAAAAAAAAAAAAAAAAAAAAGGAAAATTAAAAACCAGAATGAAGACCACGTGGCAAATCTAGCCAGGCTTAGGAGAAAGCAGAAGAAGACAAGCAACTCTACTTCCATTTTAATACATTCACGTCTCTCATCACTTGAGGTACGATATCGAACAAAATAATAGCCACGTGTTTAGCCACCTGTCACCTACGACCACAAAATTATTGCCACGTCAAGCCATCCGAAACCTAAGAATTCTAAAGAAAAAGACAAGACATATGACTAAGGTCTGACCCGGGGCAGGTGGCTTAATCTGATTGGTTGATGTTTGACAGCAGACATATATATTTGTCCTCTGGCAACCATTTTAATTGGATGAAGAATTAGAATGTTGAGATTTCTTGTTTTTTATTTTTTTATTTTGATTATTTTAATGTTTTATCTTCTTTTTCTCTTGCAAGTAAAATTAAAGATGGAAATGGTTTTCTACTCTTGTAGAACCAAAGTTGGGCACGTTGCAAGAAACAGGGGTTTTGATAGGGACTCCACCTAACCATCCTTCTGGCTCAAGCCGATTCATTAGAATGCTTAGCCGGCGCCTCGGCTTATAGATTGGCTACGCAGGAAGCGTCGGCACTGATCCATGTTAAATTAGATATATATATATATATATATATGTGCGTGTGTATATATTATATGAAGAAAAGGCACGTGCATATTATTACAGAAGTGGCTAGAGTCTTCTTGGACAAAACGGAGAGTTTTAGAGATTCCAATGTAAGAAAAAAATGAACATAAAAAATGTACCTAAGTGGTAGAACGTGATTCACGCAGACGTTAGTGGACAAAACTAGGATGCGGCATGACGGTGTTCATGACAACATATAAATAATTTTAATATGAAATTAAATAATTATAATTCCAATTAATTAAGGGTTTAGTATTCCTAGTTCCAAGCAAGTCGATAAGATATTGTATTATTATATTCCAATTAATTAAGGGTATAGTATTGCTAATTACAAGCAAGCCAAACGAGCTAATTAAAGAAGCCACAGCTGATGATGCCCCTGCCTGCTTTCTTTCATTTTTGGAAACTGATCATTGACAAGCAGTAAAATCGGAAAGGATAAATCAGATTTAAAAAAAAATATATATATATATATATATATAGAGAGAGAGAGAGAGAGAGAGAGAGAGAGAGAGACCCCATAAACGTTGGATATAAAGCAGGAAGTCAAGACTCAACAACATACGCTCGTAGAAAAAAAAAAAAAAAAAAAAACAGAGAGAGAAAAGTTCCCTCCAAACTTGCTGAAAATCTTGTGCATATTCCAAGCAAAGATGTTAGATGGGGAAGAGACAGAGGGTTTTGGATGCAATATGGATGGAGTTGGAATAATTAGGAAGATCAAGAAGAACAAGAACAAGAACAAGAGAAGGTTCAGCGATGATCAGATCAAATCACTAGAAACTATGTTCGAATCGGAATCAAGACTGGAGCCCAGAAAGAAGGTAGAGGTTGCTAGAGAGTTGGGTTTGCAACCAAGACAAGTCGCTATTTGGTTCCAGAACAAGAGAGCCCGGTGGAAATCAAAGCAGCTCGAGAAAGACTACAACATCTTGAGAACCACGTATAATAACCTGGCTTCACAGTTCGAAAACCTCAAGAAAGAAAAGCAGGCCTTGATCATACAAGTATGTTACATACATATTTTGATTATATATGTACAGTATATAGATATGGCTTTTTGACTTTGATGATTTTGTAATGCAGTTAGAGAGACAGAATGAGCTGATGATGCAGAAAGCAGGAGAAGAAAGCAAATGTTGTAGCCAAACAGAGTCAGACAATAATAACCCATGTGAATCTGAGGTGAAAACCAGATCAGAAGTTGGATTAGGATTAGTGTCAGAGGATGACAGTGGCGCCATAAACACAGATTACTTTGGTCTGGAACAAGAAGAACCAATTAGGCTTATGTCATCACAAGAGGATGATTGGGGGAATTTTGAGTCTGATAATCTATTTGATCATTCTACCAATTGCAGCAGCTGCCAGTGGTGGGATTTCTGGTCTTAAATTTCTCCAAATAAATGTTACTCTGTGGCTTCTTGTACATATTAATCAATGGCAGTCAGCCTCAAAGATTTTGTCACCATGCTCAGATGACAACTTTTTCTGCATAACTGATCCGACACATGAGTTGGAAATGATGAGAAATGGAAATCAAAGAAGTTGGTAAACACAGGTCTTGTGTTTTTTTTCCATAAACAACTTCATCAGTGATAAACGTATTAGCGGGCTTTTGTATATTCAGGTTGCATATTGTCAAAGAGATCCAGTACAAATAGTAATTCTTAGTATAAATTCATATATTTCAACAATTAGCTCATATTTGTGCGTTAGTAACAAGATAATCAACTTTCTAATAAAAAAAATAATACAATTAATTTCGTAATGGAACATTCAAAAGAGACACACATCTGTCTTGAGTTTTACCATCCCTGAATCTGATCAAGCTCAAATGGCAGCTACAACATAATGATACCAGAGTTAAGAAAGCAAAAACTGTAGGCAAACTACTCAAACCAACTTACAGCTATTATACTAAATCATTAACAACAAAAGAACATACAATATATATATAGTTTTAATTTAATTCCCTGTCTTCTCTAGATCAGAAACAGAGTAGTAGTTTGATGTATCCGATAAACTTCAATTCTACGAAAATCTATCATATTGAACAACTAATATTAGCATGTGGGGTGATTACTACTGCATAGCATAATGTCAAATTAACAGCACCTGGATGGGCTATTTTTCATATTTTAGTTCCCAAGAGATGGAGAGTGAAAATCTTTCTCCTAGATTTCTTACGCCAAATTGAGATTTTTTTTTGGTAATGAATTTTCAGTAACAGTGAAATTAACGACCTAGAAATTGTTACGACCCGGAGACACATCCACTTTAGAGACAAGGGAGGGCAAATTACAAGATGATTTCAAAGAGGAAGGAGGAAGAAGAAGGACGAGAGAGAGAGAGAGAGGTAAAAAATTGTGCCTTCAAAAATCAGATTTTACAATTATATGTTCTCATTAAAGGCTTGTGTTATGAATGTTATCTATTAATAAATTTATAAATTTTCACTAAAAATATTGTAAAAATTTATTACATTAATATCAAATTGAGAATGAAGATTAAAATTAGAGATTGATAAAAATGTAAGAGTATGTGCTCGTGTGAGTAGGAAATGTAAAATCTCTATTTTATTTCTATTATCAACTATGAATTTAAATTTAACAGAAATTCTGGAAAATGTTTGCAGCCTTAATTTTGTTTTTTGTTTTTGTCTTTCTTAACCAATAAGAAAAAAGAATTGGTTAGAAGAAAATATAATCTAAGATTTTATAAATAATTTTCTTGTCTATGTGAAGATCAAATATTTTTTGAATTAATTTTTTTTAACGAAAGATGTTAATTATGAATGAATGAATGATTGATTGATTGATTTACTATAATCGTATAATAAATCTCAAATAAAACAATACATTTTTGTTATCACAAGATATATTTGTAGTTATAAATCATTTATTTAGAATGAAATTTGTAATCGGTATTTGATGATATGAATTATTTGATAATAAACACATAAGTCTTGACAATTATTTACATCAAACTTTTGATAGTGGTAATTTTTTTAAATCATTATCAATTTGTTTGAAGTGAAATCATACCACAAAATATAATAAAGAAAAACTAAATTCAGAAAATGAGAGTAGGGGAGAAGAGTGAGATACTTCTAATTGATTTTGGCATACTAATTCTTATGAAAAAATGAAAGTAAATTAAGTAATTCAGAAAACAAAAATGAGTTAAAATAAAAATGAGATAACTTAGAACATACATATAAAATGATCCCTAAAAAATCTTGTATTTTAAGATATGAAGAGGCCAAAGCATACCTTATATGTCCCTAAATAGCAATAACACCAAATAAGTAATTCAATTTTATTAAAAAAGAATAATATCATCCGATTTGATTATCAAAACAATCTTATTTTTTTTATTTTAATCTATAAAATAAATACTAAATAAAATATAAAATAGAATAATTGAGTTTGATAAAAATCTGAGCCTAAGTATCAAGATTCTTGTTGAAAATATAAAGAAAAGCAAGATAAAACATTACTTGGAGATGGAGAATAGAGAGAAGAGGAGAAACCCTAGCCGAACTTCATTGATTTCGAATAAGAAAAAAACTGAAATCAGGCTTCCTTAAGCTATTTACACATCCCAGAAAAAACCTAAAATAAAATGGTGTCGTTTAATGAAATATACATACACGCCCACATGATAAAGGTATGTCACCCACTTCCAACATTCCTTCTCTGTTTTGATCCTCTACAACCATGCTCATACTTCAGCATCCCCTCGCAAGATGAAGAGTATAAATTATTTGCTCCCATCTTGGTAAGATGTTATCCTAATAAAGCTGCAGACATTGCTTTGGTTAGAGCATCAGCAACTTGCTCTGCATTCTTCACATATTCTATCTTCATTCCACCATCTTGTATTCTTTCCCTAATTAGATGGCAATCCAACTCAATATGTTTTGTTATTTTGTGATATATAAGGTTTGCTGCAATATGAAGTGCAGTCTTGTTATCACAATGTAAAATTGCAATATGATATACGTTACCTTTAAGTCAGTCATCAAATACTTTACCCACGTAATTTCATAGCTTGTGGTTGTCATAGCCTTGTATTCAGCTTTAGTTGAGGATTTTGGTACAGTTGACTATTTTTTTTATTTTTAAGACACCAATGAGTCACCTGTAAATATACAATACCCAATTATTGATCTTTTAATATATGGACAACTTCCCCAATCACTATCACAATAAACCTTAATTTTCAGTTCTATTTTTAATGGGTAAAGCAAACCTTGTCCTACACTGCCTTTAACATACTTTAACACTTTATAAGCAACCTACATGTGTTTGTCTCTCGATTTTTTCATAAATTGATTGAGTTGCATGAAATAGGCCAAATTTGACGTTGTCAATGTTAAATACATTAGCTTCCCCACTAATCTCCTGTAAATAACATAATTAGATAACAATTCACCTTCATCCTTAGATAACCTCAGATTTTGATCTAAAGGTATTTTTGAAGATTTTGATCATATCATTCCAACTTTTGTCAAGAGATCAATAACATACCTTCTTCGACACATATATATTCTTTTTTTTTTCTACTTTGCAACCTCTATCCCTAGGAAATATTTGAGTTTTCCTAGGTCTTTAATCTTGAACTACTCATCGAGAGTTAATTTCAATCTCTCTATTGTTTTCAAATTATCTCCTATTACAATTATATCATCCACATAAATCAGTATGGCTGTAAAACTGTCTTCTGTTTTCTTAACAAACAAATTGTAATTAGCTTTTGATTGCTCAAAACCTTGCTGCATAATGAATGATGAAAATTTTGAATACCATTGTCCGGATACCTATTTTAAACCATATATACTTTTCTTCAATCTGCATACTTTGATATTGTTTTAAATTTGATATCCTGAGAGAAGTTCCATGGACACTTCTTCATCTAAATCTCCATGCAAAAAAGCATTATTTCCATTAAATTGCCTCAAATGCCAATTATTCACGACAGCTAATGAAAGGATCAAACTTATTGTGGTGATTTTGCCATTGGTGAGAATGTTTCATGGTAGTCTAATCCCTCTTTTTTGTGTATATCTTTTAGCAACGAGCCTAGCCTTAAACTTTTTAGTTGTACCATCAACATTGTACTTGATCTTGTACACCCCCTTGCATCATACACCCTTCTTCAAATAAAAATCATGCATCAAAAGCTCTTTACCAATATCACTTCTTACTGATTTGACCATAGCTGCAAATTATGTCTCCACCAATGCACAAAAATTTTGCAATGCTAGCCCTATTTCAGATTTGTTCTTGAGCAATATGACCCATATGCACCTACTATAATCATCAACAATGGATAAAAAATATTTGAAACCATCATATGAGACATCATTGCAAGGTCCCCAAATATTACAGTGTATAAGATCAAATCGATGTTGAGATTTATATTCACTAACGCCAAATGGTAATTTGTTCATCTTAGCTAAAGGACATACATCACATTATTCATGCTTTACACATTTGGATAATTTTTTTTAAAAAAAACCTATTTTGGGTAGTATTGAATGCCCAAGTCTATAATGCCACAAGTTAAAATGAGTTCTCGAATTACCTCTTGGGTACCATCTGATACAAAAGCACATTGTTCATTACAAAAGTTATCTCTTCTTTGCTGCAAAACATATAGTCCTCCTTCAAGCCTGCCTAGTCCAATTGTCTTTTATGTCTGAAGACCCTGTATTATGCACATTTTAATGAGAAGACCATATAACACTGAGAATCTTTGGTTAATCTTCTAGCCGATAACAAATTAAAACTGAAGGCTAGCACACACAAAACATTATTGAGGATTAAATCCTCACTGATTTTTACCATTCCAATAGACATAACCTGAATTCTTTCACCATTTGGCAACCCTACTATGGAGTTAACACTCATGACATCTCCAATATACAGATTAGACATACATATAATATGGTCTGACGCCCCGGTGTCAATAACCCAAGGGACCATTTTCAATCCCTCTGATTCAACTGTACATGCACTAGGAAAAGAAAGTTTACCTGAAAATCCATGCAACCTTGTATTTGTGCCTATTGAGCCTCGTGTTTAAACCATACTGGCAATAGCAGTGTTCTATTGTAGCAGAGACATGAGCTGGGCATACTGCTCTTGTGTTATCACATACCCAGTCCCTACCTCACTGTTTTCATTCTCTTCCTCTATTGTGACCTGGTTAGCTACAACTCCCTTGCCTTTCCCACGTGTTTTGTTGTCTTTAGGGTATCCATGCACTTAGAGTAGGTATCCACATTATGGCCAGATTTACCATAATGTGTGCAGATAGGTTTGGTCCCACTAATCTTCCAACACTTATCTAGAAAGTGGCCTGTGGTTTTACAATATGTGTAAAATAATTTTTCTTTCCCAGCCACCTTGGCCTTAAGGTTCTTGTTGGAATCCTTAATACTAAATGCCATTGTCCTATTTGGGTTCAAGTCAGTGGAGATTTCCATTCTTTTCTCTTCTTGCTACACTATAGAATATACTTTATTTAGACTTGGGAATGGATTCATCACTAAGACTTGAGCCTTAATTTTTTATAGTTTTCATATAATCCCAATAGGAATCTCATTAACCAATCCCTCTATTGGTGTTCAATTAGGGACTTCATGCCACTACAGTTACAATTCAGGACTGACTCATAATTAAGTAACTCATCAAATAGTTCTTTTAACTTGGAGAAATAGACACTAACACTGCCATTCTCTTGAACCAAATTAACTATGGATTGCTTAACTTCATAAACCCTAGGAGCATTATGTTGAGCCAACCTTTGCTCAAGTTCATTCCATAATTGATATGTTGTCTCAGAATATAAGGTGCTCCTTTTAATATCAACAGAAACTACATTCTGTATCCATGTTATTGATTATATCATTACACCTCAGCTAATGTTCCATCAAATGGCTATTAGAGTTTGTCGGTTCCCTAATTGTACCATCAATAAACCCCAATTTATTTTTTATTCTAAGTGCCCTCTTCATCAAACTAGCCCATGAGTGGTAGTTATTGCAATCTAACATCTGAGTAACTAGTAAGGCTCCTGAGTTTTCATTAACTCCTATGAAGAAAGAGCTATTAGGGTTCGAAGGGTCTAAGGCCCCACCGTTCACAAATTCGGGCAATGGAGTTGCATTCGAGCCTGATTTTTCGATTTTCATGTCTTGCTTTGATACCATGAAAAAAATCTAAGCCTAAGTATCAAGATTCTTGCTGAAAATATAAAGAAAGTAAGATAAAATGTTACTTGGAGATGGAGAATAGAGAGAAGAGGAAACCCTAGCCGAATTTCACTGATTTCGAATAAAGAAATAACTGAAATCGGGCTTCCTTAAGCTATTTATACATCCCAAAAAAAAACCCTAAAATAAAATGGTGTCATTTAGTAAAATATACATACACACGCACGTGATAGAGGCATGTCACCCATTTCCAACATTCCTTCTCTATTCTTATCCTCTACAACCAAGCTCATACTTCAACCGAGTCAAAGTGGAAGTATATAATTTTTCAATAAAAATTATGTAAGAATAATTTTCTAAACAATGCTAAATAGATTGTTCTTGCTAAAAAAATCACAACTTGATTTAAGGATATGAAAATTTTGAAATTTTTTATTAATAAAATAAAATATTAAATAAATATAATTCAAAATAATTCGGTCCTATAATGTCAATATCTTTATAAAAAAATTATAAATTTGAATTATATTGTCATTCTAATTTATACTTGTTAAGCGGTTGTGTTATTATAATTTTGTATTTATTAATTAATTATAAATAGATAATTTTTTTAATTAAAAATGCAGAACTTTTTCAATGAAATAATATGTGAAGACATCAGCAGAAAAGACTACGGTAACATTTTGAGGGAAGTGAAAAGATAAAAAGACAAACTTGCAATTTTGAATGAAAATTTCTCTGATATTTTAAATTCTGTTTTCCTCTCTTTTTCTGAATTATAAAACTAAGAGCTAATGGGTCATGTCTATATATATATATATATATATATATATATATATATATAGTAAAAAAGAAATGATAGACTAAACAGACGACAAACCATTGGCTGATAACTAGTTATTCTGCTGCTCTTATTTGGGTTTCCCTTCATTTCACTCCGTTCAAAGCAAAAAGGGGTCAGATACAGAGAGTGATGAACAACCTCTCCAATGAAGTCCTGAGAGAGCACCAAAGCAGCCATACATGCCAGCCCCTTCCCAAATTACTCCTTTATATTCTTCTATCTCTCTTCTTCCTTGGCCTTTTCGTCTCCCTCTTCATTCTCGTTGTCGTACACAACGCTGCTTTCTTCCTTTCTCTGCTTTTCCTCTCTGCTTTAGTCTTTTCTTTCCTAGCCTGGAATACTTTTAACTGGAAGCATAATAAAGCTGCTATTTCTTTCTTCCTTCGCTCACTCCCTGACTCTGACCTTCGCTTTGCACGTGACGGACAGCTTGTTAAAATCATTGGGGTAAATTTTCTCTGCTCTCTTTTCTCTTCAATTTTTTATTTGTTATATTACTACATTTTATCAAATAATGTTTTGGGAATTTCTGTTCTTGAGAAGATTTTTGGTTTGTTAAGCACTTAGCTAGGTTTCGGCTGCGGGGATGTTGAAGGAAAGAAAAATGCTCGGCGAGAAAAGAAATGAGAGCCTAAATCGGTGTCTTCTGGTTCATTTATTTCTTTATTTTATTTCTACCATCACGTATAGAAAGAAAAAAGTATTTAATTGGGAAGGAAAGAACATGAGTTTCTAATTTTTCTTGACGATTCAGCAGAGCAAACTGAAGTTATTTTTTGTTTGGGTACATTTTTTCTGTTTGGGTTCGTTGATAGTACTTCTATTCCTTGTGGGAAGTAAATGAACTTTGGGGCTCAAAAGAGTTGTTTTGCATTTCAATTTGAGCCAAACTATCAGTAAGGATTCTAGATGATATCCCCATGTATTTATATTTGATTGTGTAGCGATGGGTGAGTTTTCTTTTTCTAGTGAACAATATGAATCTTTTAGAATTTGTTTACATGTGAATCTATAAATTGGGTAAAAAGAGGAAACTTTGAAACTATAAGATTGGAGTCTATGATTATCAGTTTTGATCTTTTGGTTCCTTTCATTTTGATGTATAAATTGCTTGTTAAAAATAGTTACAAATTAAGATGCAGTTGCATTTACTTTAAGGAGCTAATTGATTACTTTGTTTGCTGTCTAGCATCTTTCCTTCTTGGAGAATTTTTCCTTGGATTAAGAAAACTTGATTTATTGTGTTTGTAGGAGGAGTTCCTTTTTTGAGTTAGAATAATAGCACTATCTCATCAGAGGCTATATTTATATGCTTATGAGTGCTAACTTAGAAACACAGCAGCTTTTTATAACTCAAGGGTTTTTTAACATCAAACAAGGCATGTCTTTTTACATACCTAAGAAGCAAAGATCTTAAAAATATTTCCAATCTTTTTAAAACAAAGAACTGCATCAGCTATCCATTGCTACTGGAGCAGTCAATCTCTTTGAACAAGGTAATTACAACTTAAGTGCAATGCGTACTGTGTTGAAAATTCAAAGTTATTGTATTAGATGTGCTTGGCATCGCTTTACTGTAGGAGAATGGATGTTTTATGTCTGTTGATCCAGTCTGGTCACCCAGGCATGTTTTTTTTTTAACAGATTATTCACTGTCACGAATTTTATTTTTTCTTTGCACTCATTTTCTATCCAATCTGTTCTTAACTTCCTTGGTTACATTCATATTCCATCAAGACAATGAACCATGTTTTATTGATTTGAACATTTCAGTTTGCCTCGTGTGGGAATGTGTCCCTTGAATCCTCATATGAAAAGGCTACAAGATGCATCTACACATCTACTCTTTTGTATGAATATGGTCAACTTGGCCTGAGGCCGGTGAATGTCAACAAATCGTGCTTCCAGTGGAGATTAGTGTACTGTGAGGTATTCTCTAGCATCTTTGAAGTATTTGTCAAACCTTCTTTAAGGATAGAATATGCTGTTAGAATTGTTTAATGTGCTATCCATTGTTTCCATGTTATTGGCTCTGATTGATGGCTGGTCCTTGAGAAAGCTTACCTTTAAAATTGGCCTTTATTTCTTAACACACTTAAAGACAATTGTTGGCTTTAGGCTTCAAGATTTTTCTATGGTTATATATGTTCCATAATGACCATCATCATGGTTTCTCATCCTTGCTTTTCATCACAATGGCACCTTGAATTCGAATATCCTCTTCATTTCATTTGACAATTGCAGTTGTCTTCCCTCTCTGCAGTTACAATGTCCAAATGCACCTGGCAAAGATACCAGCAGATATTTGCCTTTGTTTCTTTGTCCCAAAAAATAGTCTTTCTTAATCAGCAATTCCCCAAGGTTTTTTGTAGGAACTAATTTTCCTTGATTTCCAGTTTTCTCAAGTAACTCAATTTTTCATCCTAACTTTTCCTGTCTGCTGCACATTCAATCATTCTACTACTTTCAGCAAAATATTCTTTCTTGGGATGCTCAGCTTTTTTATGTAAAACAATAATCTCCACAAATGACTTCCTATGATTTCTGTGATCGTGTTCTTTCCTGCAATCTTTAAAAACAGATGGTAGTTTGACTTTAGAATAGGAGAAACGTTATAACTACTTCAAAGTTTGAAGTTGTTGGTTTTTGGGCTTTGTGCTGCACAGAGGTTCTCCACGGACTTCTATATTACTGATAGAAAGTCTGGCATGAGAGCTTTGGTAAAAGCTGGCTCTGGCTGTAAAGTTATTCCCCTGATCATTGAGAGCAAACTAGTCACTACCACAAGAGGAAACAGGGTTCTATCCACGAACCTGAGAAAATGGTTAAGGGAAAGAAACCTTCCTGCTGAAGCCCGTCTACTTTGTGTAAAAGAAGGGTAATCAAACTTATATGCGAACGCACCATTTAATTTCTAGCAGCTTTTGCATGATGTGTAAATTTATGTTTTGAGTTTTGCAGATATGTACAGGAAGGGGGCCCTGTGACTGTAATTGGAATGCTGCACAGAGATAACAATACAGTGATGATCCTTCAACCACCAGAGCTCATATCTACAGGATGTCTATGGCAAAGACTTTTTCTCCCTGTTGATGTTGATGGTCTGATTCTGGGAGTCCCAGATCAGGCTGGCCCCTTAACCAGCCCAAATCCAATGCCATGTCCTGAAAATTAATGGACCATTGAAAGAAAACAGGAATTGTTTAGGACTCACAAGAGATTTTGGCTAATGAACTCAATTTCCCATAGAATTCTCATAGGTAATAGTAATTTTACTTCATAAGTAGCTGTAACTATGGATTTTCCAGCAGGGTTATTTTTACCAGATACTGGGAACTGATAAATTCTAACAAAGTTTCACTTGCCCATAATCTATGTTTATCAATTATTATTTCCTGTCATTATGATTTGCCAAGTCTTGAAGATATTGCCTGGAGTAAGATCAAACCAGTATAGACTAATATAGGGTTATTCAAATTGTGGTGGAAAAACGAAAAGAGATAGAGAGCAGAACTGAACAGAGAAGTTGATGCAAACAAGGTTAAAAATATTCAAGATACTCAAATAGCATCAAAAAGTGATTTGGAGCAAATTTCAAATGATGTAAACACAAATAGAGTTCTAAACTTAAAAAGTTTCAGTAGAGCAATAACAAGATCAAAGGCAAAGAAGGTTAAAGAACTGATCCAAGTTTTCACTCAAAAACATGTGGATGATGGGCTGGGCAATTTTAAAAAGTTCAAATATGAGCTTTCTGAACAGCCCAAATTCGTAACTTTAATTGAGTTTAAATGATTTGGGATAATTTGAAATTATTTGAGTCTTATTGGTAATGGGTAAATAAGTCTTGTGTATGAGCTGGATTAGTTGAGTTGTTTTAAGTATTTTTGATTGTTTTATTTTAGTTTGAGTTAATTAAACCCATATAGTCAAGTGTAACTCATTTTGGGCTTAAGTCTTGTTTTAGTATTATTACAAGAATTAGCTCATTACTATATGGTGCCACAAACAATTAGTGGTGTTGGTTAAGAAGATTGGAGTTACAAGGAGTTACATAACAATTACATGTCTATAATTAAACTAGTTATTGTTGGAGTTACAATTGTAATTATCATATAATTAACCTAGTTATTGTGGGAGTTACAATTATAGTTATTGTATTGTAACTTATCATTGATTTATTTGGCTATAAATATCAAATGAACTCTTCTTTATGAACATCAAGAGTTATAATAAAATATTTAAGAATTGTGTTGAGAGCGTTTTAACTTTCTTTTCACTTTATGCACAAGGTGTTGATTTAGAATACAATTGTTATCACTTGTATTTCAATTGTTCTTGGTGCTTGTTTTGATTGGATTCAAGGGATATCATTTATTTTTCTTGGGTTTTATTTAACTTCTACCATTTGGGTGATTAAACAAATTTGCTTCCTTTTTACTTGAGATCTAAATTCTATTCTAAACTGATTGAATAGTTCTAAGGTTCAAGTAAGGGTCTTGGGATTCCGCATCATTTGGTATCAGAGCATTGGTTCACCAAGTAAATTAGTCTATCTTTATTTTATTGTTTTTATTTTCATTATTTCTTGCAAAAAAAAAAAAGAAAAAGAAAGAGACAAATATGCTTTCAGCAAAAAAAAAAAAATCAGATTAACCTAATTTGCTTAATTGTGCAAAACACACTTCAACTAATTCTACCTTGTGTAATTGAAACACCTGCTGTTATTTCTCTTTTATTTATCTCATATAACATTCAAATACATTTAAAATTTAAAATGGAAACTCGTTTCAAGGCTGTTTGTTTGGTTGAGATTGTTTGTATAATTTTTGGGGATATTTGGAAACAACTCACCTCAATTGAGTTTGTTTTCATCCAAAACTATTTGTTTCACTTAATTTGAGTGTTTTGGGTGATAATTTGTGGTTCTATTAGAGAATTACAAGTTTCGTGCATTAAATTTTAGATTCACCATTTTTTTTTCTTCTTGCATCTTTAGTTTTCATTTAATATTTCTGCTCATTTGCTTTTTATTACATCTTGAGGTAATAATATTGATTCGTTGTTGCCTAATTAACATAAAAATTATCATACACTTATTTATATATCAAGTGTGTGTTCTTCATTGTTTAGATTGTTCTAGTTTACTTCTAGAGTTGAATTCGTGTATCTTGTTTCTTTATGAATTCTTTTTTATTTCTAATTAAAATTGAGTACATAGTGATAATTAATTGTTGTTTGACATGACTCTTTTGTATAAAGTTATAAAAGATTGCTTGAGTGGTAAAAAGCAAGAGAGTGTGAGCTCAAAAGATGGTACAAGCCAAAATTGAGTGAAACGCGAGTGCCCACACTACGAGAGTAAACACGTGAGGGAGTGATTTGTGAGGTTGCAATCTATTTTGTTTGTCATTAAAATTTCATATTTGAAGATGGAGTTACAAGGGAGTGAAAGAATATCAAAAGATCAAGAATTCATCCTTAAAGCAATGCAACAATAATTTGAGAGGATTCAACTAGCTATTAGCAACATGAATGAGAAATTAGAAAAACAACAACGTGAGTTAAATTTTATGAGAGGGGAAGCTTCCCAAACCAATCCAAGGGCAAGAAGACTTCCAACACCAACTTTTGATGAAGAAGTGGAGGAAGAATTTGATGACCAAGCTACGTTGATCAATGAAGGTCGAAATTATGGTAGGGGTCGAAACGATCTTGATAAAAATATTGGGAGCATCAAAATGAAAATCATCGTTTCTAGGCAAGAATGATCCGAATGCTTATCTTGAATCGGAGCGCAAGTTGGAGCTTATTTTTGAGTGCAACAATTATTCGGAAGAGAAAAAGAAATAGCTTGCGGCCGTGGAGTTTGGAGAGTATGCCATTGTGTGGTGGGATCAACTCATCACAAGTAAAAGGAGAAATGGAGAGAGACTTATTTCCACTTGGACCGAAATGAAGGCTATCATGAGAAGGTGCTTTGTTCCTACTCACTACTATAGGGACTTACATCAAAAATTGTAAGGCCTTATACAAGGGAACAAAAGTGTAGAAGACTACTACAAAAAGATGGAGATAGCCATGATAAGGGCTAATATTGAAGAGGATAGGAAAGCTACTATGACAAGGTTCTTAAATGGCCTTAATAAAGACATAGCCAATATTGTAGAGCTTCAACATTATGTGAAAATTGATGATATGGTGCACATGGCTATAAAGATTGAAAGACAATTAAAGCGAAAGGGAAACACAAGGCAAGCCAACACTTATTCGGCCTAAAATTCCAATTGGAGGCCAAATTGGAGGGGAGATAACAAGGCTGTCCAATTCAAAAGAGATGAAAAAACTAAGCCAAAAGATGCTAATGATAATAAAAACAAAGGTATTTCTAACCCTAAAACACTTGATATCTCTATTCCTAGGAGTTTTGTCAAATTGCATCTCAATGCCCACATAAAAGGGTAATGGTGATGCGTGGTGATGGTGTTGAAACGGATGATGAGAGTGATGTGGAGGATGAAATGCCTCATTTGGAGGATTGTAGTGATGGGAAAACGCCTATGGAAGGTAGATTGTTGGTTTCTAGGCGTGTTTTGAATACACAAGTAAGGAATGATGATGAGGGGGTTAAGTTGCAAAGAGAGAATATTTTTTATTCTAGATGTCTAGTGAATGGAAAATTGTGTAGCATGATTATTGATAGAGATAGTTGTGTAAATGTGGCTAGTACATTGTTTGTTGATAAACTGAGTTGGAAACTACAAAACATCCTAAACCTTATAAACTGTAATGACTTAACAATAGTGGGGAGGTAAGAGTTAATAAGCAAGTGAGGGTGCTTTTTACTATTGGAAAGTATAGTGATGAGGTGACATGTGATGTAGTTCCATGCAAGCTAGTCATATTTTTTTGGGTAGACCATGGCAATGGGATAGGAGAGTGATGCATGATGGGTATCTCAATAGGTACATGGTAGAAAAAGAGGGCAAAAAGTATACTCTTCTTCCTTTAACCCCTAAAAAAGTTTTTGAAGACCAAATGCAACTTGAAAAGTCCCATGATGAACTCGCATAAAGAGAGGCCGAAAGAAAAAGAAAAGAAAAAGAAAAAGAGAAAAGAAAAGAGAGTGAGATAAAATTAGAGTGAAAAAATGAAGATCAAAAGGAAAAAGAAAGAGAGATGCATTCGACCATAGAAAAGAATGAGGGATAGAAAATGAGCTTTTATGCTAAAATGAAATATGTGAGAAAAGATTTATTTTCTAACAAGCCAATGATTGTACTCATGTACAAGGAAGCTTGTTTCTCAACTAACGAACTTGACCCTTCTTTGCCAAGTGTTGTGGTTGAAGTTTTGCAAGAATTTAGCAATGTCTTTCCCGATGATCTACCTCAAGGTTTACCACATTTGAGAGAGATTGAGCATCAAATTGACTTCATTCCCGGGGCTACCATACCAAATAGACCAGCTTATAGGAACAATCCCGAGGAGACCAAAGAGCTTCAAAGGCAAGTGGAGGAGCTTTTACAAAAGCGACACATTCGAGAAAGTTTAAGCCCATGCGCAGTACTCGTCTTATTAGTACCCAAAAAAGATAGTAGTTGGCGTATGTGTGTTGATTGTAGAGCTGTCAACAAAATAACAGTAAAATATCAACACCCAATACCTCAACTTAATGATATGTTAGATGAGTTGTATGGTGCTTGTGTATTTTCTAAAATTGATCTTAAAAGTGGTTATCACCAAATAAGAATGAAACCAGGAAATGAATGGAAAACTACTTTTAAAACAAAACAAGGGTTATATGAATGGTTGGTTATGCCATTTGGCTTAACTAATGCGCCAAGTACTTTCATGCGTTTAATGAACCATGTTTTACGTGAATTTATTGAAAAATTTGTGGTTGTCTACTTCGATGACATTCTTGTGTATAGTAAATCTATTGATGAGCATGTCATGCATTTGAGGCTAGTGTTTAACACATTGCGCAAATTTCAACTATATGCTAACATGAAGAAATGTACATTTTGCATTGATCGCATCGTTTTCTTAGGATATGTCGTGAGTGCAAAAGGAATCAAGATAGATAGTGAAAAGGTAAAGGCTATTCAAGAGTGGCTGACACCTAAAAGTGTAAGTGAGGTGCGTAGTTTTCATAGTTTGGTAAGTTTCTATAGGAGATTTGTGAAAGATTTTAGCACCATTGCTGCCCCTTTAACTGAAATCATGAAAAAAGATAAGGGGTTTGTTTGGAAAAAATGACAAGAACATGTATTTTCCTTATTGAAAGAAAAGTTATGTAATGTGCTTTTATTAAGATTGCTTAATTTTGATTCAACTTTTGAAATTGAATGTGATGCCTCTGGACTTGGGATAAATGTTGTTCTTATGCAGGATAAAAGGCTCATTGCTTACTTCAGTGAGAAACTCAATGGTGCACAATTGAATTATTCCACCTATGATAAAGAGTTTTATGATTTGGTAAAAGCATTAGAGACATGGCAACAGTATTTGTTACTAAAATAATTTGTGATTCACACCGATTATGAATCTTTGAGGCATTTGAAAGGGTAAGGCAAGTTTAATAAACGACATACAAAATGGGTAGAATTTATAAAGTCCTTCCTATATGTGATCCAATATAAGGAAGGAAAAGAAAATGTGGTAGCTAATGCGCTTTCAAGAAGGTACAGTCTTATCTCTACTCTTTCTACAAAGTTGTTGGGATTTGAGCATTTCAAAGAATTGTATGTGCATGATAGTGATTTTTCAAATGTTTATATAGCTTGTGAACATGTGGCATTTAAGACTTTATAGGCATGATAGTTTTCTATTTAAAAAGGGAAAATTATGTGTGCCTAATAGTTCTAATAGGGAGTTGCTTGTTCGTGAAGTACATAGTGGTGGTTTAATAGAATATTTTGAGATTGGCAAAACTTTGATCATTTTACATCAACATTTCGTTTGGCCTAATATGTGCAAATATGTTGAGAAAATTTTGCGCAGTGCATATCATGTAGGCAAGCTAAGTCTAGAGTTCAACCACATAGACTATATATGCCATTACCCATTCCTACACATTCTTATGTTGATATTTCTATTAATTTTTTGTTGGGTTTGCCTAGGACTAGAAAAAGTCGAGACTCAATATTTGTTGTTGTTGATCGTTTTTCCAAAATGGCACACTTTATACCATATCATAAAACAGATGATGCTACACACATAGTGGATTTATTTTTTCGCGAAGTTGTTAGAATGCATGACATTCCTAAAACCATTGTGTCCGATAGAGATGTTAAGTTTTTAAGCCACTTGTGGAAAGTTTTGTGGTCCAAACTTGGGACCAAACTTTTATTTTCTACTAATTCACATCCACAAACGGATGGTTAAACTGAAGTAGTAAATAGAACACTTGGTATATTATTACGTGCTTTAATTGGAAAGAATGTTAAAACTTGGGAAGATATGCTACAATTTGTTGAATTTGCTTATAATTGGAGTATACATTATTCTAATGGATTTTTTCCTTTTGAAATTGTGTATGATTTTAATCCCTTAACTCCACTTGATTTGCTGCCTATTCCTATAAGTGACATTTCTAATTTGGATGGACATAAGAAAGCAAAAATGGTTAAAGCAATTCATGAAAAAGTAAGGCAGAACATTAAAAAGGAAAATGAACAAGTAGCATCCCATGTCAATAAAAGAAGGCGCAAGATTTTATTTGAACCTGGAGATTGGGTGTGGGTTCATATGCGCAAAGAATAATTTCCATCAAAACGGAAATCTAAGTTGGATGCTCGTGGGGATGGTCCATTTCAAATCATAGCTAAAATTAATGAAAATGCACTACAAAGTGGACCTACTAGGTGAGTATAGTATTTCGGCTATATTTAACATATCTTATTTATCCACTTTTGAAATTGATGCAGGAATTGATTCGATGACGAACCCTTTTGAGGGGAGGGGGGATGATGCAAATAAGACTAAAAACACTCAAGATACTCAAAGAGTATCAAAAGGTGACTTAGAACAAATTTCAAATGACGTAAATACAAATAGAGTTCCAAACCTGAAAAGTTTCAACGGACCAGTAATAAGATCAAAGGCAAAGAAGTTTAAAGAGTTGCTTCAAGTTTTCACTCAAAAACATGTGGATGATTGGCTGACCAATTGTGGAAAGTTCAAATATGAGCTTTTTGAACAGCCTAAATTCGTAACTTTATTTGGGTTTAAATGATCTGGGATAATTTGGGATTGTTTGAGTTTTATTGGTAATGGGTGAATAAGACTTGTGTATGAGTTGGATTAGTTGAGTTGTTTTAAGTATTTTGGATTGTTTTATTTTAGTTTGAGTTAATTAAGCCCATATAGTCAAGTGTAACTCATTTTGGGCTTAAGTCTTGTCTTAGTGTTATTACAAAAATGAATCCATAATTATATGGTGCCACAAACAATTAGTGATGTTGGTTAAAGAGATTGGAGTTACAATGAGTTACATAATAATTACATGCCTATAATTAGTCTAGTTATTGTTGGAGTTACAATTGTAATTATCATATAATTAGCATAGTTATTGTGGGAGTTACAATTATAGTTATTGTATTGTAACTTATCATTGATTTCTTTGACTATAAATACCAAAAGAACTCTTCTTTGTGAATATTAAGAGTTGTAATCAAATATTTCATAATTGTGTTGAGAGTATTTTGGCTTTTTTTTCACTTTATGCACAAGGTGTTGATTTGGAATACAATTGTTATCACTTGTATTTCAATTTTGATTTCCTATTTCAATTATTCTCGATGTTTGTTTGGATTGGGTTCAAATGATATCATTTATCTTTTTTGGGTTCTATTTAACTTTTACCATTTGGGTGATTGAACAAATTTGCTTTCTTTTTACTTGAGATCTAAATTTTGTTCTAAACTGATTGAAGAGTTCTAAAGTTCAAGTAAGGGTCTTGGGGTTCTGCATCAGAAGTTAATTGAAGACCATCCAGCAACAATTGAAACTCAGTTTATCACATTAAAATATTCTTACAACTTTTTTTTTTAATGTTTATATGTAAAAATAGATTTCTGAAATAACATTTTTTATTGCTATAATTATATAAAAAATAATTATAGTTTTTGATAAATTAAACAAAGTTTTTCAATAATGACCCAAGTTTTTCAAGAGTTGGTCGGGCTTAAATAAAAATGGCCCAAGTTCGTATTTTAGTTTTATGTAAATGTATCAGAAGTGGGCCTATAAATTATTTTATTGTATATTGAAAAAAAGATTCGTAACACCAAAAATAAGTTTGAGTGAATCATGCATCAACCATCATCATCATGTATTTTATTTATCTTAATTTGTTCAATTTTAATTTAATGGTTAAGGATGTATGTGTGTGTTTATATATATATATATATATATATATGGTGGTTAATGTGTGTTTGATTATGAAGTAATTGTTATATAAAATCCAAATTGGAATTGTTTAGTAAAATTTTGAGTTTAGTATTAAAATTGATGCCTAATTGTACCAATCAATAAATTTCGTTTTCAATATTATTTCATATTGACTTTTCAGTCAACACTAACCTCCTGTAATTTCTACTTCTTTAATTATAAAAATCACTAAATTAATTTTTTCTTAATTATTATATAATTAATCTTATAGTCACTGCAGAACACCACCAATAAACAACCTCACTGCTCTTTCCAAAACGGACCATATATATACATTTATTTATTTATTTTATACAGAAATCAACAACCGATAATTATCTCCTTTTTTTTTTTTTTTTTTTTTTTTTTCCGGAAAAAATAAACAAAGTATAAAATATGGTGTTTTTATCTTTTTATTTTTTTAAATTGAAAAATAATATGTTGATATTGATTATAAGTATATATAAAATTTTACATATTATTTATTTAAATTTGAAAACATAAAATAAAATTAGGTTAATAATTATGCGTATATTATGTAGAGATAAAATTTTAAATATTATCTGCTAAAATTTTAAAATTAAAAATAAAATTTAATTTTTAATTTACTATTAATCATAAGCTCTCTAATTTTTAAATATTAAAAATAATTTTAATGATATATGTAATAATTATTTATTTAAAATTTTTGAATTTAAAAAGATAATTTAATATTTAATAAATTATAATTTATTAATTTTAAAAATTATAATTCGCGTATAAATTGAGATAGTGACCGATTAATATTATAATTATACAAATATATATATTCAATAGACTAGATTATACAAAATTTAGAAAAAGTAATATAAAAGTTTAATTTCTTGAGAATACAAGAGGCGGCTGTATGGTATAGAGTGAGAAACCCAACTAATGGAGTTGGTAGGCTTCGCCATAAACAAATATAGAACGAAGAAGAAGAGAATTATAATAGAAAATTAGAAAACAATATCACGGAAACTACACATGCAGACACACACACACATATACATACATAATCACACCCATCAAAAATTTTGTACCAGTTGATACTATCGAGGAAAATGTTAGCTAAAAGACGAAACAATGTGTAAAATGACAAATGTTTTTACTCAAATAACTAAATACTAATTATTTTCTACTCTACTCTAAATAACATAATTAAAAAACTATTCACCCTCCGCATCTGAATAAGATAACTAAAAAACTACCAAAAATTTAATAACATAAACATGCAAAAATAAGAAATAATAATTTTTTTTTCTTGGTAACCCTTAAAACTGAACCTCCTTGTTATTCAGTTTGCGTGTGAAGCTCTTTAAAAACAAGATTCTCCGGAGAACAAACTCACATTAACCTTCTCAAATTTTTCTTCACTTATCATTGTCGAGATCTCTCAAAAAATAGTATGCCAAATCTATATGTTTACTTTAATGTAGCATAGAGTATTTAGAGAGCTTATAGTTGTTACCATGATCATGAAAAACTGTAGTGCCTCCTTTTTGCTTGAAGTGTAGTTCTTTAAGAAATTTTCTCAACCAAAGAGCATAGTAAGCATAAGCTAGTGCAGTAACAAATTATGTTTTGGTGATACCCATTGCTTTTTAAGTGACCATGAAATATACCCAGCAGACTCTGTATCCATCGTAAAAACATAACCTGATATCTATAAAATCATTATTAGTAAATTCAAATAAATTTAACGTCTTTTTTTTCACATATCAATTTAAAATCTTTAGTATCTTACAAGTATCGAAAATTCTCTTGACTGCAAATAAATGCATCTTTGTTTTTGATTCTCCATATATATGTTTATTAGAATCAAAATGCATTATGTTTGGTCTTGTTGTATTTAGATACAATTTGCTTGTAAAGTGTGTTGTCCACTTTCTTTCCTCAATGGTCCTTGTTTAGCTTTAAGCCAAATTCAATTGGATACTTATAGGACTATAATCATTCATTTGAAACCTATTCAAAATTTCTCGCACATACCTCTATTTGTTAAAATAAAGATTCTATTAGCATATTGCATTATTTCTTTATGCATCATACTAATATCATATATTTTGAATTCTAGCAATATAGACTCCTTAAACTCTTCAAACATATCACTTTTCAATAAATTGCGTAATATCTTTGATTAATTAATTTTAATATAATTAAAATTAGTGTATAAATATATTTTTTTTAATTTTAATTTTTTAATTCTTATTTAATGTAAAAATAAAATAGATGATGAAATTGAAAATAATTTTAGAAAAAACGGGTGAAATTTTGGGTTCTGGAGGCATTTTTGTAAGAAAAATAAGAAACTGGATATCAAAACGTAATTTAAAAAAATCGTGCCATGTAGAACGCCTAGTCAGCACCCGACGAACCGGAGCGCCCCGCATGGCAAGGGACGCTGATGCGGTGCCATGTAGGAGGCCATGCTGGCAATCTACGTACTCGCGATCGGACGGTCCAGATTCGTTCCCGTGCGCACGGATAGTACAGATCTGTTCCCCTCCTCAGACGCAATCGGACGATCACGATTAAGCGTGATGAACGGTCAAGATCCACTTCCTATTTAAACGCAATCAGATGGCCCAGATCAAATTGCGATGAACAATTCAGATTCATTTCCTATTTAAACGCGATCGAATGGTCCAAATCAAACGCGATGGACGGTCCAGATTAAAAGGAGACTGATATAAATAACCCTTTTCATACCAAACCCTAAGCTTAGCCGCCAGACCCCTTTGCCCTCGCTAGAGAAGAAGATATAATCGTTGGGAAGGGAGCCGACCGCCGCCGCTGCCGCGTCGGAGCCACTTCCGACCGCTAAAAGATGTAAAAATTTTCTCTTTTATTCGAAATTCGATTTTAAACACTCTCATGCCCAAATCGAAACAAAAAGACTGGTGGGTTGATCGAAAACTACGGACAAAACCCAATGGTGCTGCCGTGGGAAAAAGCAAAAACCACCTCCGATGAGACCCTTTTTGATTCCTGTTTCGTGTAATTTTTTCCACCATTGTAATTACCATTCCTTTCTCTACAGGTTGACCGAAGCAAAAAATCCAATCACGAAGGTGAGCCAGCGGAGCTACCATCCGGAGAACCCCGTCGCTGGTAAGTTTCAGTTTTTCGACTTTTTTTTGCCAACCGAGGACCCTCAATGTGTTTTCTCACCGGAATTAGTACAAAATCGGTCGAATTCGGTCAAAAACAGCCGAAAACAGCCAACCCGAGGCAAACTGCTGCCGTGAGCGGCGGTACCATCGCCAGAGCACGGCGGAGCTGCCGTGCTAAAATCCTGGAATATGCTAAAAAAAGGTTCCTAACACTGATTTTGAATCTTTTGGGATATTTCTAGATACTTGAAGCGCGTTTTAATCCCCGAAGGAAAATTCAGGGAACCCGAGGACCGCTAGTAGGCACAGTCAAAAGTTAGCATCTTGGACATCAGTTTGAATAAAAATCCCTCACCTTATTTCCTATTATGGAATTGAAGTTTAATTTTAAATAATATGATATTTTGTGAAAGTTAAAAAATATTCATAATTAATTATAGGTTACTAATGGAGTCGGAACCGGTTATTTACTATTATTTTCTATGTTTAACTGATTACTTGATTTTACAGTTTTTGAGTGCATGATAATATATTAAAATTGGTTTGATGATGCGATTGTATTCCTTTGATGCATATTTTGCTTTTTTTGTGTGACTACGGTTGAGTTGGAAAACTGAAAATTAAAAGTAAACGAAAAATTATTTGATTAAGTGGATGGATGAAACGGCAGCCTTAATAGATATATTGGGAGATGGTGGATGGACCGGGTACATAGGGAACTCTACCGTTAATGTTGCCTTATATCGGACGGGGTATCGAGGTTTGGTAATTTAGTACTTATACCGGACGGGGTATGAGTACAATCCGTTTTACCCTCATACCGGACGGGGTATTAAGGGATGGTATCTTTTGGTGCTCATATCAGACGGGGTATGAAGATGATCCGTTTCACCATCATACCAGACGGGGCATTAAGGGATAATATCTTTTGGCGCTCATACCAGACAGGGTATTAAGGGATAGTATCTTTTGGCACTCATACCAGACAGGGTATGGGGATGGTCCGTTAATTGAAAATATAAAAAAAAGAGTTCATGCATAGTAGGGACATCCTTATGGAGCCTCATAGATACTAGTAGGCTGATAAAATGGAAGATTGATGTTCCGACTGATCGTATATGAAATTATGATATGTGTTACGTTATTAACTCTATAGGTTAGTTTTGGTAATCTCGCTACAGTAAGTATGCGGTAAATGATTTTATTTATGACAAACGAATTTACTTAAATTGAGAGCTCCATTAATTATTTTTATGATTTCTACCAACGTTCATTTCTGTGTCGGTAAGTAGTGTGATATTCTTATTAAGCTAGTATAGCTCACTCTTTCATTAACCATTTCAGATCAAGAGGATCAGGATCCAGAGCCCGATCCACAAGAGGGTTGCGAGTAGGACGTTCAGTTTGTTTACTTTTAATTTACTTCTTTAGTTATTAGTTGTTCTTTTAGAAGGATTATTCTCGTAAGCCCTATTTGATACTTTCAGTTATTATGTAAGGAATGTAAACCCTAATTTATTATTTCACTTCCGCACTAAATTTATAATTTATCACCTTTAGAGTTCACGGGTCATTATAGTTAGTATCAGAGCCAGGTTCCTCGGAACCATTCCTTACACAAAATCCTTAAAAAACACTAAAAACAATGAATTATCATTCAACTGTTCCTTGTGAAATGCAGGTACAGATAGATGAGGAGATGAAAACCCCCACTAAACCGAGTATCCCAGGAGTGTTCGCTTTGAGAGACTGTTGACCGGTTATTTGAGATGCTAGAGAGACTCATAGCTGCCCAGTAGGCCCGGTAAGAAAGGAGGGAGCTACCTGACCCTCCTCCGCTACCACAGGTTGAGCCACCCTACAGCGAGAGGATCTTGAGCCACCCCGGTACGATCTTACTCCCCCACAGTACCATCCAGCTCCACCACAGTATGATCCGGTGCCCCAGCCATAGTTCCACCTAGCACCACCACAGTATAGCTTGGTGCCCGATCTGCATCACCCGACACCACTATAGTACAATCTGGTGCCTTTACTGTATCATCTAGTACCACCATAGGGTTATCCAATCCATCCCTACCACAATCCAGTCCCTCTCCCACGGGGCCCAGTTCCTCCTATGATGGACCCAACCTATATTGAGAGGTATTAAAGACTAAACTCATCTACTTTTATAGGGGGATACTCATTTGAAGAGGTCGAATACTTGTTAGCTAAGACAGAGAAGGCCTTCACGACTCTTGGTGTGATTCCCGAACAGAGAGTCATACTTGCCACCTACATGCTGGTGGGAGAAGCAAACCGCTGGTGACAACTCAAATAGGCCACCTTGTTCGTTCCTATCACTTGGGAATAATTCTTGACGACTTTTAATGCAAAATAACTCCCAGAGCATCTCCGACATCTGAAGAAAATAGAATTTGCACACCTAGTCCAAGATGACATGACTGTATCAGAATATGCTCGAAAGTTCTTAAAGTTGGGTCGGTATTCCCCTAAGAGCATGATGAATGAAGGTAGGAAGGCAAGAAAGTTCGAGTGGGGTCTCTGTCCTGAGATCAGATAGCAGTTGTATGTGTTCGACCTCAGTACGTACTCGGCTGTTCTGGCCAAAACACAGCTAGTAAAAAGGAACCTTCGCATTTTCCCTCTAGCAGTGAGGAACCCAGGCCCTCGGCTTCACACCGCAGACCAGCACCTACTGCACCTGTTCAACAGAACAGGAGACCTAGGTCGATGACTCAAGTTCCTCCTCAGATTCCAACAACAAGTCGCGGTAGGACTATCTAGCACTATGGGAAGAATCATGGGGACCGACCCTGTTATCGCCTCAACAACACTTACCGCATATGTGGGAGTGCCTAGCATTATGCAAGGGAGAGCCTGAGGAACCAGAACCAGGCCAGACTCCTATTTAGAGCAGGGCTTATAACCTCACTCAGCAAGATGCAGAAGACAACCCAGACGTGGTATAGGGTATGTACACTATCTGTAATCATCTTGCACATGTTTTGATTGATATTGGTGTCTCACATTCATTTGTTTCACATGTTTTTACACCAAACTTAAATGTATTACCTGAAAAAATTAATTCTGTGTTGTTTGTGTCTACTCTTCGGAGTAGGACACGACTGAATGAGGTTATATATAGAGCATGTGTCATAGATATAGCAGATACGAAGTTGAGTGTGGATCTAATAGAGATTACCACGGGGAATTTTGATGTAATTTTAGGAATAAACTAGCTAGCGACGTATCACACCACCGTAGATTATTTTCATAAGAAGCTTGTATTCAACCCTCCTAATGAGGAGTCATTCACAAATTAATAAAATTCTTTAACATTTGTTCCCTCATGGCAAATTTTTCTATTATCAGGTGCTTTAACCCGATTATTTTCTCTAACTAGACAAATCCAAGAAAGAATTTATATTCAAGAGATTTCAGTAGTCCGAGACTTCCTAGATGTGTTCCTGGATGAACCACCTGGACCACCAGTGAACAGAGAAGTCGAATTCACCATAGATTTTCAGCCAGGCACCCAGCCCATTTCGGTTGCCCCTTACCACATGAGTCATATTGAGATGGAAGAGCTGAGGAAACAGAGTATTGAATTGCAGAAAAGTAGATTCATCTGACATAGTGTGTCCCCTTGAGGTACTGGAGTCACATTTACTAGAAAGGAAGATGAGACTTTAAGGTTATGTATCGACTATAGAGGTTTGAACAGGGTCATTATCAAGAACAAGTATCCATTTTTCAGGATCAATGACCTTTTTGATCAATTGCAGGGTGCCCAGGTCTTCTCCAAGATAGACCTGCGTTCAGGGTACCATCAGGTAAAGATTAGGGCAGAAGACATTTCCAAAATAACCTTCCGAACTAGGCACGAACACTATAAGTTCCTGGTCATGCCATTTGGACTAACCAATGCATCAACCATCTTCATGAATTTGATGAACAGGGTTTTCAGACAATTTTTAGATTAGTTCTTCATTCTATTCGTCGATGATATCTTGGTTTATTCAAAAAGCAGAGATGAACACACTCGCCATCTGACTCAAGTTTTGCAGGTTCTCAGAGAGAAGAAGTTGTATGCAAAGTTGAGTGTGGGTTCTGACTCGAGCATACTACCCTCCTAGGGCATATTATATTAAAGGATGGAGTGTCAGTGAACTCCGAAAAAGTTGAGGTAGTGCTCAGTTGGAAAAAATTGACCTCGATCAAGGAGATTCATAGCTTTCTAAGGATGACAAATTATTACCGCAGGTTTGTGAAAGGGTTTTCTAACCTATCTGCTCCCCTGACTCGACTCACAAAGAAGAATGTCAAGTTTGAGTGGAACGAAGACTGTGAAAGAAGTTTTTTAGAACTAAAGAAATGACTGACTACTGCACCTGTGTTGGCCTTACCGAGCGGGTCGAGTGGATATATAGTTTATAATGATGTCTCCTACCTAGGGTTGGGTTGTGTTCTGATGCAGCATAGAAAAGTCATAGTCTATGGGTTTTAGGCAGTTGAAGAGTCATGAGAAAAACTACCCCACCCATGACTTAGAACTTGCTGCAATTATCCAGACCTTGAAGATTTGGCGCCATTACTTGTATGGGGAGACCTTTCAAATCTATACCGACCATAAGAACTTGAAACACATATTCACTCAAAAGAATCTCAGCATGCGTCAAAGAAAATAGATAGAACTCCTCAAGGACTATGATTGCAACATCTATATCATCCGGGTAAGGGCAACGTGGTAGCCGACATACTCAGCAGAAAAAGTGCAGGTATATTAGCTCACTTGATGGTTTTAGAATGCAGGGCAATAGGGGCTACACAATAGCTACGACTTCAGGACCTGACCACCTGACTGTTTAACCTGAATTAATCTAGAAAACAAAGGAAGCTCAGTCTGCCAATTCTACCTTAGCAACCCTCAAGAAAGATGAAGAATAAGGAGTTAATTCAGAATTTCGAGTCTCTGCCGATGGGTTGCTTAGATTTCAGGACAGGGTTTGTGTTCCAAGTGACAGTGAGTTGAAAAGAGACATCATGATAGAGGCCCATAGCTCAAAGTTTGCCATGCATCCTGGAAGCACTAAGATGTATCAAAGTATATGACCCCAATTTTGGTGGAACAGGATGAAAAGAGATGTGGCTGACTTTATATCTAAGTATTTGGTATGTTAACAGGTCTAGGCAAAACATCAACTCCTAGGCGGGCTATTTTAGCCATTACCAATTCTGGAGTGGAAGTGGGAACATATCACAATCGATTTCATGACAGGATTACCTAGGGTACGCTCAGGATATGATGCAATCTGGGTAATTGTTGACTGGCTTACCAAGTCTTTCCACTTCTTAGCCATCAGGATGACCGAGCCCTTGGACAAGTTAGCAAGAATGTATATCTAGAAGATAGTCAAATTATATGGAGTGCCAGTGACAGTAGTATCCAACAGGGACCTTAGGTTCACATCTCAGTTCTGGTCTAGTTTTCAACAAGCCATGAGAATAAAACTGTCCCTTAGTACTGCATTCCACCCTCATACCGATGGATAGTCAGAAAGAACGATCTGCACACTTGAGAATATACTCCGAACTTGTGTTCTTGACTTTGGAGGCCATTGGGATGATCATCTACCCCTGATAGAGTTCACCTATAACAACAGCTACCAAGCAAGTATTGGCATGACTACGTACAAGGCGTTGTATGGCCGCCTATACAAATCGCCGATATGTTGGGAAGAAGTTATTGATAGGAAACTGTTTGACCCAGATCTTGTAGATGAGACTCAGCTAAAATAATTAAGATCATGAAGAACATTCAGACGGCTCAGAGCAGGCATAAGAGTTATGAGGACACTTGGACGAGAGATTTGGAATTTGAGAAAGGTGATCAGGTATTCCTTAAGGTCACTCCTTTCAAGGAAATCAGAAGGTTTGGCAAGAGGGGGAAACTAAATCCCTAATTTATTGGGTCATTTGAAATCTTAGACAGAATTGGCACCGCCGCCTACAAACTGGCACTGCCTCCAAAACTTTTCAGGGTCTGTGTTTCACGTGTCCATGCTACGTAAGTACAATCTGGACCCCTCTCACATCTTGGCTCACGAGCCTCTTTCACTCCAGGAGGATCTGTCCTACGAGAAAATACCAGTCGGTATTGTGAACCGAAAGAGCAGAATACTCCGCAACCGGAAACTTTTTTTGTTAAGGTTCTATGGCAGAATTACACACTGGGAGAGGCCACATCGGAGCTATAATCAGACTTTAGAGCCCAATATTCCCACCTATTTGATTGAGTGAGAGAGAGATAAATTTGAGGGACAAAATTTCTTTTAAGATGAGGGAGAGTTGTAATACCCTTGATTAATTAATTTTAATGTAATTAAAATTAGTGTATAAATATAATTTTTTAATTTTAATTTTTTAATTCTTATTTAATGTAAAAATGAAGAAAATTAAATGGAGTATGAAATTAAAAATAATTTTTTAAAAAAAAATGTGAAATTTTGGGTTCTATGATATTTTTGAAAGAAAAATCAAAAACTGATGGTCAAAACGTAATTTAAAAAAATTGTGCCACGTAGGACGCTCAGTCAGCTGCCCGATGAACTGGAGCATGCTGCATGGCAAGGGACGCTGAGGTGGTGCCATGCGGGAGGCCACGCTGGCGATCTGAGCTGCGTGCCCACGATCGGATGGTCCAGATTCGTTCTCACGTGCACGGACGGTCTGAATTTGTTCCCTCCTCAGATGCGATCGGACAGCCACGATTAAATACAATGAACGGTCCAGATCTACTTCTTATTTAAACGCGATCAGGTGGTCAAGATCAAATCGTTGATAAATGTCCCAGATTAACTTCCTATTTAAACGCGATCGGACAGTCCATATCAAACACGATGGATGGTCCAAATTAAAAGGATGCTGATATAAATAACCTTCTTCACACCAAACCTTAAACCTAGCCGCCAGACTCCCCACCCCCCTCCCCCCAGAGAAAAAGACCCAGTCGCCATGAAGGGAGCCGACCGTCGCCGCCGCGGCACCGCAGTAGAAAAAAACAAAAATCGTCTCTGATAAGACCCTTCTCGATTCTCGTTTCGTATAATTTTTCAACCATTGTAATCAGATTCCTTTCTCTACAGGTTGACTAAAGCAAAACACCCAACCACAAATGTGAATCGGCGGAGCCGCTGCACTAGAGAACCCCGCCGTGGGTAAATTTTGGTTTTTTTACTTTTTTAGGCCAACCGAGACCCCTCAACGTGTTTTCTCGCAAGAATTGGTACAAATTTGACCGAAAATGACCAAAAATAGCCGACCCGAGGCAAACCACCGCTGCGGGCGGTGGTGCCATCGCTGGAGCACGACAGAGCCGTCATGCCGGAATTTTGGAATTGGCTAAAAAGTTTCCTAACACTGATTTTGGATTTTTTGAAGTATTTTTAGGTACTTGAAGCGCGTTTTAATTCCTGAATGAAAATTCAGGAAACCCGAGGACCACTAGTAGGCACAGTCAAAAGTTAGCATTTTGAACATCAATTTGAGTAAGAATCACTCACCTTATTCCCTGTTATAGAATTAAAGTTTAATTTTAAACATTATGGTATTTTGTGAAACTTAAAAAATATTCATAATTAATTATAGATTATTAATTGAGTCGAAACCAATTATTTACTGTTATTTGTTATGTTTAACCGATTACCTGATTTTATAGTTTTTGAGTGCATGATAATACACTGAAATTGGTATGATGATGCGATTGTATTCCTTTGATGCATGTTTTGCTTTTTTTGTGTGACTACGGTTGAGTTGGGAAACTGAAAATTAAAGATAAACAGAAAATTGTTTGATTATGTAGATGGATGAAATGGCAGCCTTACTAGATATCTTGGGATATGATGGATAGACTAGGTACATAAGGAACCCTACCGTGAAGGTGCCTCATACTGGACAGGGTATTAAAGTTTGATAATTTGGCACTCATATGGACGAGGTATGGGGATGGCCTGTTTTACCCTCATAACGGACGGAGTATTAAGGGATGGTATCTTTTGGTGCTCATATCGGACAGAGTATGGAGATGACTCGTTTCACCCTTATACTGAATCGGGTATTAAGGGATGGTATTTTTTAGTGCTCATACCGAACGGAGTATGGAAACGACCCGTTAATTAAAAATGTAAAAAAGAGAGTTCACGCGTAGTGGGAACATTCTTATGAACCCTCATGGATACCAGTAGGTTGATAAAAGGGAAGGTTGTTGTTTTAACTGATTGTATATGAAATTGTAATATGTGTTATATTATTAACTTTATAAATTATTTTTGGTAATCTCGCTACGGTAAGTATGCGGTAAATAATTTTATTTATAACAAATGAATTTACTTAAATTAAGAGCTCTATTAGTTATTTTTATGATTTTTACCAACATTCATTTCTGTGTCGGTGAGTAGCATGATATTCTTACTGTGATAGTGTAGCTCACTCTTTCATTAACCATTTCAGATCAAGAGGACCAGGATCTAGAGCCCGATCCACAAGAGGGTTGCGAATAGGTCGTTCAGTTTGTTTACTTTTAATTTACTTCTTTGGTTATTAGTTGTTCTTTTAGAATGGTTATTCCCGTAAGCTCTATTTGATACTTTCAGTTATTGTGTAAGGAATATAAACCCTAATTTATTATTTTTCTTCTGTACTAAATTTATAATTTATCACCTTTGGAATTCATGGGTCGTTACAATTTGTATGTAGAGAAACAATGAGCATTTTTCTTCATCTCCAACTTTTACAAAAAGTGTGTGCTCATATTGACATTTCTTAAAACTTTATTGTAAAAAATATATCAAACTTATGGGGCTTGTTTTAATTTATAAATATTATGTTCATTTCTAATTTTAATGTAGCAAGGAAGTTGATTAATAAATACTTGTTCTTCAAAATTTCTATACAAGAGTATAGATTTGGCATCCAACTAGAAGATAAGACAAGAATTATATGCAGCTATGCATACACTAGTTTGATTATATCGTGCCTTACAACTGGAGGAAAAACTTCCTTATAGTTGATTCTAAACATTTACTTAAACACTTTGCCATAAGTCCCACCTTGTACTTATCAACTTCACCATTTTCTTCGAACTTTGTTTTGTAGACCCACCTTACACCAATTTTCTTATAGCCTTGTGGAAGATCACAAAGTTTTTAAATATTATTTTTTTCAATTACTTCAATTTCATCACCCATTTGCCTTACACCATTTTGATCCTTTAACATCACTATCAAAAGTTGTATGATCACAATCTGATAATGAAGCAAAATGAATAATTGGATCTTCAGTTTCGTCAATTCTGGTTATGTCATAAGCTTTCATCTAAGCGAGCCTATCTCAAACATGTTGAGATTTGGCTATTGTATTTTCCTTTGTTGTTGGTGAAGTTTCAATAGTTGTTGGAACATCATTTAATGAGTTTTCTAGAATAATAGATGCTCGCTTTTTTTAGTGTTGTGACTTTTCTTCTTCAACTTTTATTATAAAAAATGATTTATGGATGTTGCATTTCTAACTCCAAGTGCTCTATTCATTAAAAATGATATGTTTGTTAGATATAATCTTCTTTTTAATGGATTGTGTCAAACCAAAGAAGACATATTTTTCACTCTTATCATCAAGCTTTTTCTTTTTTCTCATTTGGAACATGTGCATAGGTAATGCAATTGAAAATTTTAAAGTGATTTGCATATGGTTTTCGACCACTCTAAGCTGCTTCTAGCATCAAATGTTTGAAAACAAAAGCAAGATTTTTATTCAAGATATGAATACTCTAATACACTGTTTCTGACCCAAAAAAAAAGGGAACTCTTCATCTTCGCAACAAATTTCTTACTATGTTGAAGATGGTTCTAATTTTTTGTTTATAATTCATTGTCTTGCTATGGTGTAAGTTGTTGCAAGTTTTCTTAGAATGGCATGAGTGTTACAAAAAATTTTAAACTATTTTTAACAATATTCTCCACTATGCTCAAAATGTTGTTTGCCAACAACATATTCTTCACAAACTTGAGAAAGAATGAAAATTTGATAAAGATTCGTCACCATGTTTTTCTGTTGAAGGGTCTTTAATCCACCTAACTCAATTGGCCACCACAAAAGTGCCAAGTCGATGATGGATCTTTCACTTCAGGCATCAATCAAGGTTGAGTACTTTCAATTTTTAATTTGCTAGTACGGTTATATATTTCACAACCACCCTTTTGTCTAGTTATTACGTAATGTTTTCTTGGTTCTTATATTAATGTCACTTTTTTCATTATTTTTATAGAAGAACAATCAACAAATCTCATTATGGAATAAATACTTTCATTTAAGTCAGAGAAAGACGATCAACAAGGTTTCTGCTTCCTTATTTTCTATAAAATCTAAATTTTCTCCTTTTTTTTTTCATCAGGCAACTTAGTAGAATATTTAGAACGATAACAACCAATTTTATGCATCTAGAAAACTCTAGCTTGGACTTATCAAATTATCTCTCTTAGCCTTTACCTTTGCTATGAAGTATATCATCATCAACTTTGAAAAATCTATTGTCATCTCTATTTTTTTGAGCTCTCTTTCCCTTCCTTGTCCTCTCCCTCTTCCTCTAGAATTTGGAGAGTGAATAATAGTAAAAGCTTTTAAGGTTTGCTCCTCCAAAATATAATTTTTGTTCATTGTTTGTTCGTGGACCAGTAATGAACTTTATAGGTCATCAATAAAACAGACATTTATATCTTTAAAGTCTTTGATTGAATGCATAACATATTTGAACTTAGGTACAAAAGAGTGCAGTATCTTATCCATAATAACAAAGTCTTCTCATCTTTTCAACTTGAAATCATGTTGTTAGTTATCCCCATGATTCTTGCACAATAGTTGGTGACAGATTCTCCAGTTTTTATTTGTAGAGTTTTAAAATCCTTTTTAAGGCTTAAAGTTGTGCACACTTTACTTTTGAAGAGCATTAGTACTTTTTCTTCTTTGAATCCCAAATATCCTTGGAAGTTTTTTTGGTAAAAATAGTTTTGAGGATAGATCGATCTAGAATAAATAATATTTTACCTCCAAATTCTTTAACTTCAAACTATCCAACTCTGTTTTCTTTTTCTTTTTTTTGCTTATTTATTATTACCACACCCACTTATTGGTTTTGTCCTACCATATTATACAGCATGCCAATACTATTTCAACCTCAAAAGATTCTCCATCAACAAACTCTAATGATCATATTGACCATCAAAACATAGAATGACTGGCTGCACAAAATTTAAAGAAGTCATTTATACATTGATGTATAATTTTATAATTTTAGTTTAACCTGACTTTAATACCACTGTTAGATAAAAGAATGAAAAACATAAAGTAGAAAGAGAGATTGAAAATGAGAAATATTTTTCTCTCCTTTTATTAAAATAATTAAACCTATTTAAATAGATAAGCACACAACAAAAATAATTAAAAAATAACTCATTCTTTTCGTTAAATAAGATGACTAGAAAATTAACTACTCTCTTCATTGAATAAGATAACTAAAAACTAAACTCCTAAAGATGAGGATAATTAAATTAAGTTAAATGTGCAAAAAAAATTTTAAAAAAAAAAACTCTTCAACAGAGAAGCCATACTAGATTCTGATTGAGACAATTTAAGTTAAAATAATCAAGGATATACATATCTTTGATATATAAATAGATAGATATATATATATATATATATATATATATTCTTTCTTTGGAATATATATGACAGCTTATGTATAGGAACCTGATTTTTCTTTCCCATTGCACAAAGAGAAATGAACTGTATTAATTTTTTTTTTTATCATAATTAAAAGTATTATCTGGATATCTAATTGGGTGGATGTTAGGACTTAAATATTTGATTTAAAAAAATTTAAATGGGTAAAGATTTTAATTTAGTATTGAAAAATTTGATATTGTTTAATTGTTTTAATAGTCAAAAAGAAAATCTGGGTCTAACTAGCTGTAGATCATTTGGCAATAGTAAAAAAGAGCTCCCTTTCTTTCTTCTTCTTCTTCTTCTTTTTTGTTTTCTAAAGAGAGGATGGAGAGATTATATTTTGTAATTAAAGATAAAGTGTTGTGATTTTAAATTGTAATATGAAAGTTGTAGCACACATGGACTTGATATTGGGTGCGTGGTTCCAGCTTTAGATATGCCCATATATCTACATAAATCTAATTATTCAACCAACCAGCTTACTTCACACCCCAGAAAATATAAACTTTACACTTACATAATCCGATTACATATATAATAATTAAATATAAAAAAAGACTAAACCCAACAAAAACCAGATTAAGATTCTGTTGGCGCCTTAATCCTTATTCATCCAGTTTCTCATCTTAAAGTACTTAATTAATTAATGTGTACTGTTATCATGCGTATATGTGCATTATATATATATATATATGTTGCATATGGGAAGATATCATTATCGAATGAGAACCCATCTGTTATTTATACACACACACACGTGTGTATATATATATAATATTGAAGAGTAGTACTCTACCTACATGCACGCAACGATTAATATTCTCCCTGTGCCCATGCTGATTTGCGTACAAAAAGGAGAGACGTTAATTTTGGTTCAAACAACCTAAATTAACAATAGCAAAATAATCCTTCAGTACCCATCAGAACCAAGATATGATTCTTGGTAAAGCATATATATCTAGGTACTCTCACAATCAAAGCATATATATCTAGGCACTCTCATACTCATACATTTATACACATATATGATCCTTTTAACTTGTAATTGGATCATTAACAAGGCTTCATTTAGGTCTTAATTAATTATAAAAAAAAAATATATTGACATGAAGATTATATTGCTTATAGTAATAGCACATGTATTACTCATGGCATTATAAAAATATTGATGGAAAGGTGACATGAAGAGGTGGCATATATGCTGTGTTTTAATTAAGCACATCATCAAAATGCAACTGATCATGAGTTGTTTGCCACCAACACATTAATTTTATAAAAATTTGGCAATTGGTAAAGGAATTAAGTTGATGAAGTGAGAACTTTTTAAAATGGACCACCATAACAAATTATGCAAATAATTATATATATTCATTACCAGCATAAGTATATAATCTTTTAGTTGTTTTTATTGCTCGATGCTAGAATTAACAGGGTAAAGATCAGATATTCATTCATCAAATGCTTAATTTCCTAATCATGTAGGAGAATTAAAAAAATAAAACAGTTTCTGAATAGTCATACTAATATTAAAAATCTATAATATTTTATTAGTCATAATATATTCAAATTTATTATACATTTTAGGAATTCAAATCAATTCAATAACATTAAATTAACAAAAGAGAAAACATCTTATATCAATAAATCAAACTTACTGTAGATGGGCTTCTCTAGAAGATAGCAAGTAGAACAAAACTTTTTAAATCTTCATCAACAATAGTGTGATTATGTGATGAGAACTCATAGAAACCACAATCTCCATCTCGTACAGTAAAGCGAACACCTATACAATGTTGACTGACATAGGAGTTGAGATACGGTACATTTTATTAAACACATGACCAAATAATCATGATATATTGCTCCTAGTCTCGTCCACCAATAAGATCTCAGACCATATGCTATGTAGCGCCCGGAGAAAAGGGGCCGAAAAAAAAAAAAAAAAAAAAAAAGGGAAAGCCACGTCGGCAGCCACGTCAGCAGGCCCGGTCAGCAATCCCGGCCAACCGGGGCCTGCCACGTGGCAAGACCACGTCACTCCGGAACAGGCCACGTTGGCGATCTGCGTGAGTGCGATCGGACGGCCCAGATCAATCGCGCGATCGACGGTCCAGATGCAATCGCACGGACGGCCCAGATTCAATCAAAAATGGACGGCCCAGATTAAAACAAAATGGACGGGTGAGATCAAAGGGCAAGGGGTTATAAATAGAACCCCCACACCAGACCACAAACCCTAGCCGCCTGCCGCTCGCCGGAGAAGACGAACCAGAAGCCGGCCGCCGCCACCCGCCGCCGCACCGGAGGAACTTCTGACCGCCGATCGAGGTAAATTTCGTACCCCCGACTCGTTTTTCCACGCTGATTCCTCCTGTGGCCAAATCGGAGCTAAAATCCCTGCCAAACGGCCGGAATACACGGCCGAAGCCCAGCGGCGCCGCCGCGCCCCTTCTCGGTTTTTGCCTCCGATGAGGCCCTTCCCGGCCTCCGTTTGATGCAATTTTTATATCACCGTGATCATCATTCTTTTCTCTACAGGTTGACCGGAGCTGAATCACCAAAACATGAACCTCGCCGGAGAGCCGCCGCACCCGAGAGCGCCGCCGCCGGTAAGCTCCGTTTTTCCGTGATTTTTTGGCCCCCCGAGGGCCCTAGGGTTGTTTTCTCACAGGGACCGATGCGAGTGTGGCCGAATTCGGCCAGAAACGGCCGAAAACAGCCAACCCGAGGCGACTCGCCGCCGCCAGCGGCGGAGCCACCGCGCCGGAGTTGCCATTTGGGCCGAAAGGGGCCCTGGGCCTAATTTGGGATTTTTTTTGGAACACGTGCAGGTACCAGTAGTGTGTTTCAGTTCCCCGAGGAAAATTCGGGGAAAATTAGGGACAGACTGCAAGCGCACTGTGAAGCCGTGTTCGGACCCCGAAACGAGTAAGGACCCCTCACCCTATTTTCTATCACGGTATTAAAGTTCAAAATGATAAAACGGTATTTCTTGAATTAACGAATGTGTGAAATTGCTTAAGGTGGCTAATGGAGCCCGAGTCTAGTGTGATTGGTGATTTACTGTTATTTGGCCTGTTTACAGCTTTAAATGCAAAATGAGGTTTGATGTGTTCATTTTACAGATTTGTGTGCATATACTACGTTTTTATTAATTATGGGTTGAATGACTGAAAAACTGATACTGTATGTTGTCTGTTTGGCATGAATTACGATTTGCTTGTTTAAATGTGAATTGATGATGCTGACTGAGGAAAAGGAAAATAAAAGATTGTGTAGACTGATAATTGTATTATGGGGTCAGCCTGACTAGATATCTTGGGAGATGGTGGACGGACCGGGTCCGTAAGGAACCCTACCGGGATTGTGGTCTCACATGCCGGACGGGGTATGGAGATCTTATGGTTTTGGCGCCCATACCGGACGGGGTATGGGGACGGCTCGTTTCACCCTCATACCGGACGGGGTATTGAGGTTTATGGTTTTGGCGCCCATACCGGACGGGGTATGGGGACGACCCTGGAAACTAATTATGAATGTTAAAGGTTAACGGGTAGCGGGACTCCTATGGACCCCCACGGATACTAGTAGGCTGGTAAATGAGAAAAAGATATGTTGTATAATGATTGAATTACAAGAGGCGTGATAAGTGTTATGTTTTACAGCTTATATTATTCCATGATTATGATAATGTTATTGTTTTCTTATATTGTTTCATAAATTCCACCGAGGTAAGTGGATGGTAAAGGGTTTTATTACTGATAAATGAGTTTATTGTGAATTATGCTCCATTGGTCTTTTTTGTGTTTTCTACCCACCTTTACCTCCGTGACGGTGAGATATCGTGATGTTCTTACTGGGCTAGTGTAGCTCACTCCTTATTTAACCATTTCAGATCAGGAAGACATGGTTTCCGAGCCCGTTCCGCAGGAGGACGACGAAAGGAATGCCTAGAGACTCTGTAGTCATACTCATAGCTTTATTTTCGAGTTTCTCTTTTAGTTAGTTTAATCTTTTATATTTTAAGCACGCTTTTGGTTTTTCGTGTAAGGGATGTTAAATGAAATTTTGATCTCGCTTTCGCATTTGATATATTTAAATACTCATTTCATTTTAATATTTCCGGGGCCGTTACATGCTATCTTCCTAGTGTTTAAATCATTCACCTTATTTGAGTGAGCATAGTATTACTTCTTTTGGTTAGAACTAGTGGCTCTAATATTCTTGTTTGGCTTCTTAGTATTAAAACTACTACCTTGTTAGGTAAAATATTTAGTGATATTTTCTTACATTTCCTTTATTGTTGAATAATAGAATACATTTCGCTCAAGATAGGGAAATGTTCTATTAACAATATTTGTGCCTTATTGTCTTTAAATGATTTATTCAATAATATTTAGAATTTCATCACTCAATCTCTTTATTGACACTCTATGATAGACTTCAACCATCTACATGTACAATTAAGAATTGGCTCATAGTTAAGTAACTCATCAAAAAATACTTTTAAGTTTTGAAGAGTAAATACTTATAATATCCTATTCTCTACAAGATTAGCTATCGATTGCTTCATCTCATAGATCCTAAAAGCGTTGTGTTGTGCATCCTCTGCTCCAATTTGTTCTTAAGTTAATAGGCTATATTAGTATAAAATATATTGCACTTAATATCTACTGACAATATATTTTGTATATAGGTGATAACAATATCATCACACTGCAACCAACGCTCCATTAGTAGACTGCTCATATCTACTAGTTCTCTGAAATTTTCTTCAACAAACTCTAACATATTTTTGATTTTGAGAACGCACTTCATAAATCTTGCTCAAGAGTGATAGTTACTGGAATCTAGCAAGTGTATGACTAATAAAGCTCTGGAATTTTTGTTAGCTCCGATGTAACTTCTTAGATGTAAAGGATTGTGGATCACTTCACTTGAGAGATCTAGATTTTGAATTGTATTTGAGTTGGAGTTCTTATTCTCCATCATTATCTCTGATACTATAAAAGATTTTATGCACTAGATCTTGGTAAGAAACTATAAAAAATGCAAACAAATATAATAGAGAATGATTAACAATCCACGAAGAAGCGAACGTTTGAGAAAACAAAATCCTAGATCGATCATTTTAAAATTTTTCCTTTTTTTATTTCAAAAACAAAGAAAATAAATATTTATATGAGTGTGAAAATAAGTGCACCTATTCCTCATTTATACTAAATCAAATCTGTATGCTAACTCTAAATGTAAATATCATTGTCTGCATTAATACATATATATACACACATCCATACATACATTTACACACGTATGACCACACACTCTGGCATCTCTAGTCATCTTGTTTCCTTCACTCCATCTATCACACTCTTTAACAAAGTAAAAAAAAAATCTGTCTCCTTTTCATTTTACTTTTTCCAACATAACAGCTGTAAAACCTTCAAAAATATTGTTTTGTTTATATGTATATATGTGCATATATATATATATATATTTCTATTAACAATCAAATATGTATTAATTATTTATATGATACATTCACACTTAATGCAGAATAATGAAAGATAAATAAGGAATATGTCTTAAATGCATTTAGAGAAAACGTGAAGAAAGTGTAGAGAGATATTGAGAGTTAATTTTGATATCTGATTGAGAGATTCATCTACGATTTTTTAGAAAAGAAAAAAAAAATAACTAGAGATGGAGAAAAGATTATTTGAAAAGGAAAAAGAAAAGATTAATTATACATTTTTTTTAATGGTGGTAAATGAATTATTCTTGTGCCCGTAGTACTAAACAGAAATAGGAAGAGCAACTTGATGAATTCTCACGTGTAAATATAAAAGTAATAAAATCTTCATCTAAAAGCCAGTCTTGATAGAATAAGAATGTATATATATATATATATATATATGTATACGTACATACAGTTAAAAAAGATTATATTATATGCTTTTCCTTTTCATCTAGTTGGTTGGTTGCGGGTTAAAATATTAATTTTCCAGGAATTTGGTAAAAGTCCTCCCTCGGACGAAGATGGGTTCTTCTGCTTCAATACAGTAATCACATAATCTCATTTGATTTCGAATATCTTAATAATAATAATAATCATCTTAAAATTAAAATATGTATAACATAATATATGTTTCATGCAGCTACTGTACTATGTAAATGATCCTTGATTATTATATAATATAATATATATATATAAGATCAATTCTTAGATTTATATATCCAACCAAATTACTGGTCAAATAGGCCAGCACCAGTACAGTGTACAGTTTTCCCTCTAGTTAATAATTCCCAAATCAATAAATTTGACTGGAACAGGATAGAAATGAGATGGGATTTTTTTTTTTTTTTTTTTAAATCTATTTTATTAAAAAATTAGAAGATATTTGAGACAGAGCAAATCTATGAGTAGGACCCAAATTAACGCCTATATGCCTTGTGTAATATTCAACTTTTCAGTCAAAAGCAAAATGTGATGGCAATCAAAATATATCATCATCACCAGTATATTATATATATATATATATATATATATGTGTGTATATATAATTCATGCCCAAAATGCACTTGAAATTTTTTTTCAAAAATAGAATTAGTGAATGTGTTACTGAGTGAAAATGGATTCAAAATTGGGCATATTCTTTCTTTCTTTCTTTCTTAAAATCTATTAAAAGATTCAAATTTTTTTTTTTTTTTATAAAAAGATTAAAAAATAAAATAAAAAAAAGTGAAGAATCTTTTACACCTGCACATAGCAGCAGCCCACTAGTGAGTCAGAAAGGAATTTTTCTTTTATAATTTGTGTTGAATTAATTATTACATGGAATCCAATCGTATTGGTAGTTGTTCAAAGACAAGTGGGTTAGGCCTTTAGACTAAATGATGGAAATGTTTTTAATATAAAGTTTGATGCAATCAAATCAGTACTAAGTTTTCTCTGCAACTTATTGGTTGTCTTCATTATTATTTTATTTGTAACCTTCATTAACTCAGACTCTTCATGCTTAATTCAAATTAAATACCTTGTCAAGTACAACTGTGTTTCATTTATTCTTTAACCAAAAATTAAACTATAATGCTGGTTGCTTTAGTCCATTACTTCATAATTTATAAGTTAATTAAAAGTTTAAAAAAAAATTATTATAATTGTGTCTTTCTAACTGTTTTATTAAATTTTTTCTATTTTTTTTTAGTACAGAGAAAGGAATAAACAATTGATTATAAATAATATAATTTTATCTTTTAATTTTATTTATTTATTTTTTTGATACCCTAATTTATTTTTATCTTTTAACTATTTGATTTTCTTTCTCTTTAATATCATGATTTCTTTACTCTTTAGATATTGATTTACTTCCTCTTTGATGTCATAATTTTTTTAATCTTTAACACTCTCCCTCAAGTTAAGAATAAATGTTTTCCAACTTGCTATGAATTGATTGGCATTTATAGCGTACATATTATGTCACCTACAAGTTTTTTTTTTATATAAAATATTTGTCAATCTCAATGTATTTGATTTACTCAATATTGTACTGAATTATGAGTATGCTTCTGGCTAGTTAATTTTCATATTATAGGTATATAGGATTTTTTTTACTTGATTTTAAGATCTTCCAGAATTCTCTTTATCCATAATAGTTCAAATACCCATGTACCATTGCTCAAAGCTGTGATTATGCACTTAATCTTGCAACTAAATTTTGTTTTTACTTTTCCAAGTGACTAGATTGCCTCCAAAGAATGTACAATAGCTTGCAATAGATCTTCTATTTGTGATTAGTCCTGCATAATTTATGCAAGTATAAACTTGTAGGAGCAATTTGTCATTCTTCTTAAATAAAATTTCTCTTACTGGTGACCCTTTTAAAAATTATAATACTATGTATGCTGCTTATAGGTGCACTTCTTTCATATTGTGGAGAAATTGACTTATAACATTTACTGCATAGGCGATGTTTCCTCTTGGGTGGGTTAAGTATGTTAATTTTTCAACTAATTTTTTATAAATTTTCTTGTTTACTGGTGTATCTTCCTCTACTATTCTTAATTTGTTATTAGAATCAATAGAAGTGCTAACTTATTTGAATGCTAGTTTATAGTAGGCCATGAATGTATTTTTGTTGAAAATTAAAAATTTCATATTTAGAGCAAGAAACTTCAATTCCCAGAAATTACTTCAACTTATCTAACTTTTTTATTTTAAATTCTTTTGGTAGGCACTTCTTAGTGTTTGTTGTTTATTTTCATCATTTACTATTATAATAATGTTATTAGCATATACTAGAAGAGTTATAAACCCCCAATTTTTGAGTGTTTGATGAAAAGATTGTGATCTCTTTGAGCCTACTTAAATCCCAAATTTATCATCACCCTTACAAATTTGACAAGCCATATTCTTGGTGATTCTTAAATCCAATATAAATCGTTAGTTTACATACCTTAGTTATTCATACTCCTTTGTCAAAGCTTAATGGGATATCCATATAGGTTTTGTAACAACTGGATAAAAAAAGTAAATAATAAAATAAAAAATAAAGAAACCCTAAGTGGGAGAAGAGAGGGGCGAAAGAAAAAAAAAGAGGAAAAAGAAGAAGGCATGACAAGTAGTCGATCCGCGCGATGCGGAGAAGCAGTGGCCGAATGAGGAGACTCATGCGCAATCGTCGCGCAATGGCTGGGAAGAAGGAATCGCACTATAATAGCAAAGGGAGATATGTTTCTGGTGTGCAACACAACAACGGAAAGACCTATCTGCACCCAAGAACACGAATTCCCTATTGGCATGCGATGCAACGACAGAGAAGGAAACTAGAAGGTGCTGCGTGTGGTGGCACATAGGGATTCCAGTATCTTTTTCAATTAAATTCCAGGTAATAGTTGCGTTAGTTTTCATTTTGGGATCCCAGAATTCTTCCCAAAATGGTTCGTTAACTTAAAATAATTGTTGAAATCTAAAAATTAATTTTCATGTGTTATTTTAATAAACAGTTTCATAAACCAACATATGTATGTCAAATGGAATGTTTGTAATTCTATGAATATGTGCAAGCTAATACAAGTGTGAAAAATATATGTATATAATCTGTTGTTGTGTGTGTTTGCATGGTATATATATACATATATGTATAAGCAACTTGGTGTGCTATGAATACGTTGAATACATATTAATGCCCTCTGTGTACATGCGTGTGTGTGTGTGTATATATCAATTTATAGGTATATAGATGCAGGAAGGATTGTGTGTGTATTCCTATGCTATGTATATATAGACATTTGAGGTTTGTGTGTTATATTATTTTATTAAGTAAAATTAAAAACATATATATACATATAAGTAAGCTACTAGTATATATTAAACAAATTTTATGTGTTTATATATATCTAAATGTGTATGAAGCCGTGTGAAAATATAAATAGATATTTATATATATGGAATTATATGAGGGTAAATATGTCTATGCTCTGTGTGTGTGCACCTATAAATTAAGGTATATATTTATGCAAGTGTAAGAGTTATATTTATACAGATTTAAAATATGAATATATATCTATGTACTTTATATGGATATAAGTTTTGTGTGTATTTAATGTACGTAGGTATTCCAAGAAATCGTATGTATGTACTTATACATGTGACTATATGTTTTGTGTTTGCATTTGATATAATTATAGGTATTATGCAATTATGATAATTACAATTGCGGTAGTTTATGTATAAGTAATAAATATATATTGCAAGAAAGAATGTATATGCATAATTAGTATAAGTTTATTGTCGGATATAGTTGTGCTAATATAAATATATGTATGTAATATATGTAGGTATGGGTTGTGGTTGCTTAGTGTTTGCATTATATGTTAGGAATATGCTTAATATGATATGAACTGTGTATGTTGGACATATATATATGCATGAGGTTGTCTGCTTAATATACTCTGTATGTGTGTGTGTGTGTGTGTGTGTATGCGGAGTTAGATGTGAAGTTTCCTTTTAAAAAATAAAATCTCAAGAATAGTTAAGTTTATGAAGTTGGTGTGTGATAATAAAGATAACCCTTGAAGAGGAAAAAAAAAACTTAGCACGTATCATGGTAGAGAGTGTACGGACAAAGTATATAGGGTGAACCCTATCATAGATGTGTCCTCAGTCATACAGGGCTGGAAAGTCTCATACCGAACAGGGTTGGGAGTTGGTTTAATTATGCTCATACCAAACAAGATATTGAGACGATTTATAATTGTTGCACTAATTATCGGATGAGATATGGGGATGACCGATGAATTATAAAAAAAATATTTTGTATATCTGCGTGTAGCGGGGATCCCTATAGGTCCCCAGTGATACCAGTAATGGAAATAAAAATATGTAATGGAAATAAAAATGATCTAGATACGTATCTGATGTGGTTGATGACATTTGTGAATGAAACGAATTTATCTAAATATGAATTCAATACGATATGGTGATATTTATGAATGAAAATGATATGTACGGTATCTAAATATAAATATGTTGAAAAGGGTAATGAAAATGATGAGGTTTTTGATTGGTTTTTTTTTGTTGTTATACTTTGTGATAATAATTATGAGTATGATTGTCTTCTTTAATTGGATTTCTATAGATATAAAATCTGCATTTGTTTTACAAAAATATGTATGGTTGTTTGTTTATATATCTTTATTTAGACATTGTCATATTCTTACTGAGTTTATGAAGCTCACTCTATTTCACATTTTCCTTCCAGCGCAGATTAGTTTATATCAGAAGTAAGTTCATGGTTAAAAGAAGGCTTTGAAGGAGCTTTTAGCAATTTTAGAAGTTTTGTTGTAAAGTGGATCTAGATATATCATAGTGATGTGATTTAAAGATTTTTGTGAATCTCATGAATAGTAACTCATACAAGAGATGTAAGGTTGACTTATAAATTTTAGCATAATACTACACAAATAATTAGGTTTTATGTACATGATAGCGCTTTTCCCTTAAAAGGGAATGTGGGTCGTTATAGGTTTCTTCCTATAAATCTCCATGGAAGCAGGCACTTTTTATGTAAAACTGTTGTAGTTGCTAGCCAAAATGGGCAGTTAATGATAACAAGATTAACAGAGTATTCATCTTGCATATTAATGCAAATATCTTCTAGTAGTCTATTCCATATGTCCATATATAGCTTTTTGTAACCAATCTTGCTTTATATCTCTCCATTATTTCATCAATTTTATATTTGATTAAGAAACTCATTTGTATTCCACTAATGTTTTTTGTTATACTTTTGATAGATCCACCATTTCCTTATTCTGGTTCTTTTCAAATGTTTACATTTCTATACTAATATGTTTCTTCTATTTTTCATAGACTAATGCTTCAAATACTATTTTAAGGATATACTCATTATTTAAATTTGCGGAGAAAAAAATTATGAGTCAATAAGCATTTATCAAACAACACAAATTACGAGTTGGGATATAAAGAATGTTTAATATAATCTCTAATACCTTTAGAAAGTACAATAAGTATATTATTATCACAAGACTGTATAAGTTTTTTAGAACTTACCTCATTTCCAGGATCAAGATTAGATTCTTAGACCAACTTTAGCTTCGTACTCAATATCTTCTTCCTTGTATTCACATGAGGAAATCTAAGGTCTATATAATCTTTTGAGATGATGAATTTTGAAAATTTTCTTGTGGTGATGAATTTTCAAATGGACTATGAACAATCTCTTGTGGTGATGAATTTTTTAAAAAGTTCTAAACATTCTTTTATGGTGATAGTTTTGAGATGTATGGTAAAGGTGGTAGGTTAAATTCTACTAAAAATTATATATCCTTATATTCTAATATAAGTTCTCCATGAAAATAACGCTTGATAAAGTAAGATTTTTTTTTTCAAAAAATATGACATACATAGAGATATAGAATTTTTGACTTGGTGGATGGTAACATTTTTACCTCTTTTGAGTGGATGAGTACCCATAAATACACATGTCAGGACCCGCAGATCTAATTTTTCTCTTGATAAGAATGAATATAAACAAAGAAAACATACCAAATATCTGAGGGACAAGATTGTTAATGACATTTAATGATGGATAAAACTATTGAAGTGTTTTATATGACTTTTAAAGTCAAGAACCCTTGTGGGCAAACGATTAATAATATAGGTGACAATAAGGATAGCTTCACCCATTTCGGAACATTATTTTGAAAAGAAAAAACTTAATTGGTGGTTAAAGGTAATTATTCTTATATTTTGCTACTCCGTTCTATAATGGGATGTGAATGCATGATGATTTACGAAAAATTCATTCTTAGTAGAAGAATAATGAAAGTGTGTGGTTGAAAATATCATTGACATTGTTGGCATGAAATTTTTATGGATGCTCTAAATTGAATTTTTTTATCATATTGCAAAACTGGGGTATGATATGACTAAAATCATATTTTATTTTCAGTAAAAATAACCAGATGACTCTAGTGTAATCATCAATAAATGAAACAAACTATCAAGCCCGATAAATATTATGTTGGCAAGATGATCCTTGAATATCACTGTGAATATGAAAATGGAACTCAACTTCTCTTATTACTAATGAAAAATGTTACACCTTTATATTATGCAAATTCACAAACATTGCAATGTAAATTTTCATATTTTGAATTTATAGATAATAGAAGAAATATAACTTTTAAAATTGAGAATGATGAGTGTCAAATTCTCTTATGATGAAGCCAAATTTTGTATATGGGGTTGGTGGTAATGACTGAGAATGTTTTTTTAGGTGTATCCAGGTAGTAGAATCCGTGTCTAGTCTCAGCACGTCTAATCATTTTTCTCAAATTCTCGCCCTGAAAGTTACAGTGAAAAGAATGAAATGTTACTTTGTAGTTCTCAATCTTGTGATAATTTACTTACTGATACAATATTAATGCATAGCTTAAGAACATGTAGCAAACTTTTAAGGACAATGATAGGACTAAAGTTAATGTCGCCCTTGCCTATAATAGTATTGAGGTAACTATCTACAGTGATAATCTTTATATTACTTGGACATAGAGCACATGTATAAAAAATTTTAAAAGTATTGGTCATATGATATGTGACTACTAAATCTATAATTTAAGAATTTTCAAATGACTATCTAAGGCATTTAGTTCCTGTGAGGTAAAAGTCACACTTGTGTATGCTGATAAATCAATACTTGTTTGTTTCTCTACAAACTCAAGTCAAGCTCTTATTCTTTTAATTTATAATCTAAAGTTACTAAGGTATAAAGTTGTTATATTTGAATTTGCTCCCATAACTTGGGATATACTCTCCAACATCCTTTAAGAATTGGATAATAGTTAATTGTAAAATAAAAAATATTGGAACAATTTTATGTGGAACTCGTGCCAATGTGAAGTTGTTTGCATTTGGTCGCAATAAAGGTGACAGAGAGAGTTGCGCACAACGATGTGTGCAAGTGGCTGAGCAAAGTTGTTTATAATATTCATTTTATCCATTTATTCCCAAAGTTTATTTCCACTAAAAAAAATTCTGATACTTCTAATCAAACTCTCTTACAAGCTTTCTCTAAATCAATCTTCAGAAGTATCCCTTCCTCATTGCTTTTATACATTAGATTAACCATCTCAAAGGTAATAAGAACACTTGCAATCAATTATTTCCCTTTTACAAAGGTGAACTGAGATTCCCAATTAGACTGCCAATTACACTTTTTAATATATTTTTCAAAACTTTCACAAGGATTTTATGTACAATTCCAATTAGAGAAATGGGCCTAAAGTCCTTTAAGTTTACTTAGTACTCAACTTTATGAATCAGTGTTATAAACATGAACTTAATGAGTTTGAAAAGTATTTTTACATAAAATTTCCTCCATCACACACATAATATCTACTTAGGTCACCTCCCAATTATATGTTTTGAAATACCTATTAAAATCGCTTGGGCTGGTGCATTGTTCCCATCCCCATCGAACACTCTCATTCAAACCTTTTCTTATAAAAATTGTATATGAATCACCAAATCCTCTCCATCATCCTCTTTTTTTTCCTAGATATCTCATAATCCCTTCTCCTTTTCTTCAGTTGTTTTTTCTATTTTAGTCTCTCTACTTTTGCACAAGTTCTTCAGCTTTTTTTCTTCGAATATGCCTTACCTCTTGATCCCCCAACTACTTCACTTCTTTGTCTTGCCTTCCAGAAAGTTCTTCTTTAAGAATTTGGCCTTGAGAACAACAAGTTCATCTATCATCATATATACTTAAAGATTGTCAATTTTAAAAATTCCTTTGTGTTAAAGGCAAACACAATGAATAAATAAGCTTATACTAAGACAATGAACATGATGAAATAGAGATATAAGCACTTTATCACTTAATGTGAGCAAGGAAAGGGAAAAAAAAATTCTCTTAAAGGGAGAATCAATTAAGGGGTGGATTTTCTTCCTAAACCGCATAGCAAATCAAGAAAAAAAGGAAAATAAATCCCATGCCTTAATGGGAGATTGAATCCCACGAAATTTGGGAAGATTATGGGGGCTTTAATTTTCCAAAGTTACTTCATCTAAATCAGCTACCATTAATTAAGATCTCTTCTATTTAAAAAATGAGATTATATATATCCTTTTTTAGTTGTAATTCTCTTAATTTTTCTAGTTTTTTTATTTTATTCTATATCTAGTTTTCTATGTAATTTTTCCATTAAATTATGATATTATTTTTCTTATTATTTAAATGGTCTACACTATAAATAGGTCATCAATTCCTACTTATAATAATTGAAGTTTCAATCAATAAAATTGTGAACTTTTAGTTTTCAACTAGTGAGATTTTTTTCAACATTCTCATTGAGTAGAAAATTGATGTCTACTTATCAAAGTAACTTGTGGCGTTTTCATCATTCTCTTTTCTCGAATTGATTTTAACTTATCAAGATTCTTTTTGTGACGTTCCAATGAATTTGTTTATCCCTATTATCATAGTTTTCACTCCTTGTTGAGTGCAGGTCAACTAGGGAGGGTTTATTTAGGATTTTGAGTTTATGGTTGCTGACATATATGTAGAGTTTTTGGTCACGTTAGTTGATCCCAAGTTTTACATCATTATATGTGGGGTTTTGGATTTTATTAATTGATCACGGGTTCTGCTTCATCAATGTTTGTGCCAAAAAAGCTAATGAGGATGATTTACGAGTGTAAATAAGTTGATGACGATGAAAGAGATGAAGTAACTTATTAGTGAGTAAAGCACAACCAACTATGATGACAAGGTTTCAACGGCTAATGCAGGAGGTTCTCTGGTTAAAGACGGGGGTGGTGCGATTAAAGGACTGAAGCAAAAAGTCGAAGGTGAGGGGCGACTAAGGAACATTAAAGTGGAGGGTAATTAGGTTAGAAGTTAGGGTTTCTTTTTGTCTAACTTAAATTATATTAATGCTTAAACTCGTTGTGATTTAAGAAGAAAAATATTGCTAGAAATGTCGTAAAAGCATACTACCATATCTAATTAATGAACGGTTGACAATTGCTGTAAATAATCTGTCGAGAATCCCTCTTTTTTGTAGTGATATTATTGAATGTAATAGTCATATCATTAATTTGTGATAACATAGTTACTATATCATATATTCAAAAATATCTATATTTTAATATATATAAATTAATTTAATAACTGATTTAATTAAAATGAAATATTTAAGATTATTTATAACATAAATTAGTTTTAAAATCTTCCAACTCCAACAAAATCTAATATAAAAATATGTCTAAGACGATCAACACGAATAATCCTAAAACCTTGTACTCCAACGAAAATGAAAATCGAAAATAAATGTGTTCAAGCAACCAACGGGTTTTAGTTCCGTGGTTATCCGAATTCTAATTTAGGATCCATATTCAAAATTTAACTCTTACTTAAATTAATATTAATATGTATTACAACGTACTAGAAAAAATGTGTTTTGGGGAAAAATATGAGATAGAATGCATCCTAAATTAATTTCTAAAGTTTGCAAAACAAATGCAACTGTGTCTAATTATGAAATATATATAGATATATGTATGTATATGGTCAATTGGAAAAGCCGACTAATTAATTAAGCAATATGCTTACTTGGATACATACAATAGTCCAGGAAGAGTAAGCTTCAAGTTTGGAAAACTCAATATTTTTATACATATATATTATCTCAAGTGTGGGGGGGAAATATATATATATATATATATATTCAATGTAGGGTCGTACCAAATATTTGGATAAACTTGTTTCAGCCATTTAAATTCAACCTAACGCTTTATAATACCTAATTTTTTAGAAGATAAAATCTATCTTTCTATGGAAAACTCCAAGCGAGGACAAAGACTCCCAAACCCTCAATCAAACACACTCCTTAATAAATTTCATTGTAATCTCCATGAAAACAATATATATATATATATATATATATATATATATGTGTGTGTGTGTGAGACCAACATGCATATGTAGGGAAATTTCGTTAAAATAAACAAATAATAAAGTAAATACTTAAGGTAGTAATAAATTTAATAGCTCCGATTTAATCTGTAAAGCATAAAATTGGCAACCCTTTTGTTTTCTTGCAACAAACACTTACTCTAATTATACACAAAACAAATTAAACAATGTATGAATATTTATAATAATAATAATAAATGTTGGCACCATGGAGAAGCTTCGATGAAGCTTGGTATACCTTCCCTAGCTAATTAAGGGAATCAACAAAAGGAATAGGTATATTTGATTTTGTTGTTGGTGGTGGCATTCACTTTATTATAATATTCAAAGGCATGGTGGCAGATATGAAATTTACTTTATGGGGATTTATAAATCATGCTCAAATAAAAATTTAAATTATTATTATTATTATTATTTTAAACTATAAGTTAAAAACCATGCTTTATATGTTTGAAGAAGACACCTAAACATAGGAAATCTATTACGTTATGACTTAAAAAATTAATCTATCGAGCTCCCTCTTACAATTAATTAATTAATTAATTAATTATTAAATTAATTAATTAACGTCATTACATGAGTGGTTACGCGATTCCTACGTATCCATCAATTGTTTTCATTTATGCTTAACATCCAATATGTATAAACTAATTATAACCTCTAACAATATCTTTTCTTTATTTACATGATTATAAATTAAGTAACAAAAAAACACACCAACCGTAACTTAATATCCCTTACTTTTATTTCTTCTTTCTTTTATTTTTTATTTTTTCCATTTTCTTTTTTTACATTTTATTCTATTTGTCTCTATATTTATTTATTTTTTAATACAAGAAGTGCTACATTCCACAAAAAATAAAAAAAAAATACTAACAAATATTACTGATTTCATCCCAAAATAGATCATGATATCGAAAAAGGTCATCAAGTTAAATATGAACTAAACAAGATATTTATTTACAAAGGCCAACTTTGCTAGTTAATATAAGAGTATAAGGATACAAGTTTTAACTCCATAACAATTTGAACCCTCCAATCAGTTAAGTTGTTTCTATAAGGCCAAGAATCTCCAAACCCTAACTCCTTCAAACGATTAATATCAATAACAATAATATCAATTACAACAGTAAGAACAAAAAACATCGATAAAGAGTTTGATAAAATCAACCGTAGGTCCTCCTAGAAAAAAAAATTCTAGTGCAGTATATTCAACAAGTACAAAATTAAATAAAACAAATATTTTAGAACCTTCAAATGATTTTCTCATATAATGACCTCGAAGGAATGGTCTCTTACACCACGACAATGCATTTGTTATTATCATAATGATAACTAATTTTGAATTTTAAAAAATACTAGTCAACAACAAAAGTTTAGTAGAACTCCCACTGTGGGAGGCATTTGAAAAACTTTCCATCGGCGCATTTATAGTTAAGAAAGTTGATTACCCTCTCATTAGATTTCATGGTTTGGTTACTCAAGTTGAAGGCTTCATTACTCTATCACTCACAATGAAAAAAAATATATCATAAGTGCCATCATGATAGGTTTTTTTGTAAAAAAAATGCTTTGAAATATGATGTTTTAATATATCAACTTGATCTTAATGCGTTAATAGTGATAATATCCTCTCTTCCCACAATGATAAAACTTTTAATGCAAACAGGTGTTAAAAATGTAAAAAAAATACCCAAAAAATAGTGAAAATATTATACAATGATACCAATCAAAGTGACAAATGTTCAAATATTGAGTTTTGCTCTCATAAAGCAAACAAACCAGACTAACACTAAATGACAATAGAACCTGTAAACACAATCGTTATCCTTTACTAATTAGGAATTTAATCTTAAATAACTTTTTTTGCCATCAAAATTAGTTCCCTTCTTGTATTCCAATTGAAACAACAAATATACAAATTTTAAAATAGGACCAATTTTCATAGAGTTTTACAAAAATATAATGCTCATAATCTAACATAGTGACCCATAAAATGTCCTTATAAAAAGACAGTAGAACAAAAAAAGCATAAAAAATGTCATGTCTCTATTCAATGGAAAATTGCATGAATTAAATAATCAATAAATTCAATCTGATTTGCTAGCCAATAAGGTCTTAGTCAAGAAGTCTAACAAGAAGCGATATATTTATTTTGACTTCCTTAACTTAACAATGGATTTTTTTAAAGAGGAATTACCCTTAACCAAATAACCAAATGAGTACACTTCTAAGGTTAGACATGTATAACTCACATTTTGATATGTTGTCACTAGTAATCAATAGATGCTTGCGCACTAAATGACCTAGAAAAACCTCTTACATCACACTAACTGAAACCTAGTACAAAAAGTGAAACCTTTTGGCTTGGAAAGCACTACGCAATTTATCCAATGTTGATGATATTGCTTTTAAGTGGCAAATAATAAAGAGCAAGAAGTATATATTAACAACATTCCTTGTAATAAAATTAAATAATCACCTATTATATGTGTATATATTTTATTTGAAATGAGTTAGATCAAATATTAAAATACTTAAAATGTGCCAAGTTAAAATTATTACTTATTGTATGTTATTTTTTCTTTATAATTTATCTTGTTGGTTGAATATATAAATAAAAATTTAATTTGAACTTAAACCGATGTTATAACTAGTTGTTGACATCTGTTACTATTAATTTGCAAGACACAAATATATCTTCCAATACCCTGCATTGATTCTTCTTTTTGTCTTTTCCTCTTTTAATTTTTTGTTTGAATGTTTTTTTTTTTTTTTTACTTAGAGAGATTTTTCAATAGACAAAGGAACCTTATTCTTGATACATTTATCTTTTTAATTATTTGATGATGTTATAAGAAAAATATGATTTGACAAAAAAAAAAAAGTTAAATATAACAAAATATAATTATAGCATCAATAGTAATAGTTTATGGCAAAATTAAAACTTATACAACAATAATTAGTGTACATATTAAATTAGATTTCTAGTAAGTCTTTTGGTAATGTACAAGAAATTGTATAGATAACAAAAGTTAAAGCTTTCCCCCTCCCCCCCCCCAAAAAAAAGGAATTAAAATAAGGGTAAATTATTGTGGGTCAAATGATAGAATAATGGAGTCAACTTAGAAGAGGGGAAGATATGATTTGATCTTCTGAAGCACCTACCTTTGACTGGATCCTCCACATTCCCCATCGGCCACTCTTTCTTCACCCCATGATGTCAAATCAACATATCACAAGTTGATAAAATTATACATTTTATTTTGAATTCTTGCTTAACCCAATAAAAAAACCATAGATTATAAAAAAAAATATATACTACAATTTGCAATTTCCTAATTTTATTTACATACTAAATTGAAAATTTTCACTAAGATTTTATACTCAAAAATTATATATAAAGCATAAAACTACAAAAGTAAATTGAGGTATAATGTCATATACTTTTTTTGTAGTTATCCACCTACATTATTAGAAACATATATTTATTCTGACAAAAAAAAAAATTTCTTAATTTTATTTAATTTTTTACTAAATTATTCTATTCACCATCGTTCTATTTTCTTTTAATATTTAATTTTTATTTTATAATTGATGATATCTCTATTATTTTAAAATTTTTTGAATTCTTATGTTTAATTATGTTTTAAGTTATTATAATTTTTTTAAAAAGAAATAATTAAATTTTTAGTTAATGCTATTTTTTTGAGATAAAGAAATGAATTATTATTTACTTTTAATTAAAAATTGTGAAAATTTTGATACTGAGATTTAATATAGATTATTCTATTAATGACTAAAATGGGTAAATTTTAAAATTAATATTTTCTAATTGAAAATAGGAAAATATGTGTGATTATATTTTGAAGAATCAGTGTAATTTTTGGACAACAGGATGAACGGTCAGGGTTTGTTGACGTTGCAACTTTGACAACTCCTAGCCGTTAACGACTCCCAACAAGGGCTACTCTCTCCTCCGATGTGGGACCCAACTTTCTTTATAACCTAATCCCGAGACAGAAGTCAGACCATGTGTGTTGTCTAATTTTTACCATTCGGACGATTTTACCCTCCCCCTCCATGCCCAAATATAATGATTTTACAGAGGCGAATATGGGATTTCAACAAAAAGTCAGTTTTAACCTCGAGTGAAGATCACGTGCGCCGATTGGCATAAATAAGCGGCAGACTTGGGCAGTCGAGCAGTAGGAGTTGTCACCATCATGAATATAGACAAATGCATGAAACGGACACGTGGCAGCAAAGGAGCGATGGTTCATGTACATGCAACCCCATACTCTTACTATCTGCCTATTTAAGAGTGAAGAGGGCATGAGTGCATGGGTCTCATGTGCACCCGCCTACTTGTGACCCGACAGATCCCGCCACACGTGCCCCACGTGTCATAAATTCCCACCTTTAAATTTACTGCCCATCTTAAACTGTCCTAGGAAATTCCCATACCCACGCTCAAACAATATCCGCTTTTTATAACACCAAATAAATGCAATTCTATATAATTTGGAAACCATATGATTATGTGTGTATTTAGTTTGTACGAAATATAATTTTTTTTGCATGAGATACAAAGTAGTTTAAGTTTGGTTTTGTATAAATTAGAGACTTTATTCAGTATGAAATAATAATAAACGAAATTGGGAGGCAAATGAAAATATCAATGGGTGTCTTTCACGTGTAATTCTTGGAAATAAGAGCAATTAGATTAATTTTTCATCTGAACAAACATTTACAAGAGGTTTACATTCTAACTAGAATAGAAGTTTTAAGTAATATATCTTTTATTTATATCTTTTAAAGTTCTTTAAATTCTAATTTAAATTCACAAATATTTATCTTTTTTAAATTGTAAACCGAAGATAATAAACAAGTTCATCTTAATTGAAAAAATATATATATATATATATAAAAGAGATCTAGTTGAACTCTCATAGATACGATATATTATTTTATTTATTTTTATTTTTTTAAAGAAATTACGTACAGTAAAAATCAGTTTAGTATATAATATAAATTTAAAATATTTTTAAATTTTAAATTAGTAAAATATTAAATTAAAAGTGCTAGTTAATAAAAAATTAAAATCTTATTTTAAGTATTTGATAATATAAAAAAAAATTTTATGAAGTTGAGAAAAAGAAGACTTTAGAATAATGATCCGGAAAATAAAAAATAATAATAATTATTATTATAATAATTCTTGTAGGCATCATATAAAACTGTTTTTCCAGGAGAGTTGCCATATGAGGAAAAAAATTAACTTTTATCTTTTTCAAAAAGCTTAACTAAGTAAACAAATATTTATGAAGGAAGAAGGGTTATCTTGAAATGTTTTTTCCACACTTCATAAGCTCTCTTTCTTTGTTGGTGATTTTCTCTATTTAGACAAAATTCTCTCTCAACTAATTGTGAAATATAGGAATAACCAAGGAAGAAAAAGTCCCCCCTTTTCATAATCTTCTTTAATTTGTCTCTCATATCCATCTTGAATTCATTTATAACCATGTCTAGCTACATTAATAAATGTTCTACCAACATCAAAGTATAGGTAAAACTGAATCAATCACTAAAACTAATTAATTAGATCTATAATTCAATCGATTATCTAACACTATTATTAAGGATAAAAACTAAATTCATATTTCTCTCTCTCTTTTTTTATGTTTATCATGTACGATTTAGATGAGAAAAAATACTTTCTAAAGTGGTCAGAGATACCATGTAAAATTATTAAAAAAAATTCACAATTAATGATAACTTAACTAAAAAAAATAACAACAATTTGTAACTAATAGTGACAATCAAAAATAGGTTGATATGATAGTTTATATACAATTCTATTAGTAGTTTAAAAAAAAAAAAAGAAGTTAGCAGAAATTTATATTTAACTTGCACTTATTAATAATATATGTTTATTCGTAATTTATAGTCAATAGTGGTAACTAATGATTATAAATAGTGTAGGTGGTAATGATCTACACTATTTTTTAAATTGATTAGTATATAGTAAACTTATAATTTATATATGTCATTGGTATATCACTCTTTTTATTATGTGTTTTAAAGAAACTTTCAATTAATCAGTTTTATTATTTCATATTCAAAGTTATCGTCAACTAATCAACACAAACCACATAAAAGTTTTTGTGGGTAAAAGAAAAAAAATTAATCTTCTGAGTGATATACCATAACAATATAAATGCATTAGAGTTTAACATCATGTTGCATCATTTGTTATTAAGATTTGATATCAATTGCTAAAGTTGTTGCCCAATGCCTACCATGTGCCTAAGTGATTTAAAACTCTACATGTCAAAAGCAATTTCATCCGGTATTGTCATACATGATCATGATATTTAACAATCAAAACTCTAGAAATCATAGAAAAATAATTATTAAAAGTAAGTTGTATGGGTATGTTGAGCAGTTTTGAACACAAAAACATTTAAATCACAAGTAAACTTTAAGAAGCAAAAAAAAAAAAAAAAAAAAAAAAAAAAATCTTGCAGAAATGAATTCGAAAATTTGTGAATGCTAATTAAGAAGATATCAAAATGATGTACAATAATTGGGATATTTAAAATATTGAGAGAAAGTTAAATAATAAAATAATTCAGATTTCAAATATCACTAAACTAACTTATTAATTTGATGGAAATAAATAAAAATTATTAGCATACATTTATTGAACAATTTAAATATAGAGATAATATTTGTTCTAATTAAAGTCTGTCCAAATTCAAAGACTTACTCCAAAATAAGCATAAAAAAGACTAACTAAGCTACACGGTGGAGATTGCACTTTCAAGAGAAATTTTGAAATTATTATTTTGTGTATTTTTTTTTTAATTGCACTCTCGGAAGAACATTTGAAATATTTTTTTCTTATATAAAATTTATCTCTTCAAATAGGATGAAAAAATTAGATTTGTCTTTAACCCAAAAATATTATTTTATATATTATGCTGTAATAATTAAATTATCAATGAAAATTGAATTCCTCCTTTTTATTGATTAAATTCTGAATTTTTTTAAAAAAATTGTGAAGTGAGAATATAACTTCAAATCAAGGAATTGTTTATCATTATTATTAATGTAATCTATATTTGTTTTTTTTTAAATCAAATGATTATGAATTGAATTAAACTTAAAATTTATGTTCAGTAAAATAAATGAAATATTTAAATAAAGTTAAATATTATAGAAATAATTATTTTTTGTTTTATACATAAATTTTAGAGGTAATTAGTAATGTTATTTTATTTTGTCAGCTAACTCCACAATATCTATATGTTACCAAATGATTTCATCAAATACTGATTTCCACAAAAAAAAAAAAAAAAGAGAGAGTATATATATACTGATTTCAATTAACAACTTATAACACAAGTATACAAATAGAAGTTAAGATATTAGATTAAATAGATGATATCAAAGCCATTTATTTTTTATAACCATTCTATCCTATTAATAAATCTTAACCATCCAATTCTAAACGCACGGGAGTCTCAAACCACCCCCCCCCCTCCTCTCTCTCCCCTATATATACTGACCAACCTCATTCTTTTTAGCTCCAAAATCAGCAGCCTCTCTCTTAGCTCTCTCTTGCAAAACCTTCCCTTCTTTTTTTTCCTCGGGTTCAAGCTAAGCTTCTCTTCCCACTCCCTTCCCAGGAAAAAAACAAAAAAAAAAAAAAACAAAAAAAAGAACTATGAGAACAGACATAAATAGCATCTGGGTGTTTCCTCTTGCATCCAAATGCACAGGTTTTACTCAAGAAAACATTGCATGGCCGCTTTTTGTCGTCGCCCTCGGTTGGCTGCTCATAACTCTACTCTACTGGGTGTTCCCCGGTGGTCCAGCTTGGGGCAAGTATTGGTTCAAAACATTTTCTTTCAAATTTGTTGCAAACCCAATTCCAGGACCTAGAGGGTTGCCTCTGGTAGGCAGCATGAGTCTCATGGCCTCCCTCGCCCACCACCGGATTGCAGCCGCCGCTGATACATGCAGAGCCAGGAGGCTAATGGCCTTTAGCCTGGCTGACACTCGGGTTATAGTCACGTGTAACCCAGATGTAGCAAAAGAGATTCTCAACAGCTCAGTTTTCGCTGACCGCCCAATCAAAGAATCCGCTTATAGCTTGATGTTCGATAGAGCAATCGGGTTCGCCCCCTATGGTGTCTACTGGCGAACCCTCAGGAGAATCGCTGCTACTCATCTTTTTAGCCCCAAGCAAATAAAAATTGCTGAGTCACAGAGACGCCTGATAGCTTCCCAGATGGTGACTCTGTTCGCCGCTAATGGTGGTCATCATCATCGCGTTCGCCAAGTACTTAAAAGAGCTTCCTTAAACAACATGATGAGCTCAGTGTTTGGCAGAAAATATAGATTAGATTCTGTTAACAACGAAGTTGAAGAGCTGAAAGAACTAGTTGATGAAGGGTACGAACTACTGGGAACTCTAAACTGGACCGACTATCTCCCTTGGTTATCCGAGTTTGACCCACAAAAAATCCGGTTCAGATGCTCATCTCTTGTACCCAAAGTGAACCGGTTCGTCAGCAGAATTATTGCCGAGCATCGAGCTCAAACAGGTGGTGATAGAACACCCGATTTCGTCGACGTTCTGCTCTCTTCTGAAGGTTCTGATAAATTATCCGACTCTGACATGATCGCCGTTCTCTGGGTAAGAAATCATTCTTTTCTTTCTCTTTTTTTTTTTTTTTTTGGTTTTGTTTTCCCAATCTCTGTTTCAGTGGTTACATAAGCAGCACATAATTAGCATCATTATCAAATTATTGCTTTTCTTTTTCAAGTATAAAAAGTAAGCGGTATTTGCACTTTAAAAAATTATTTTCATTACCTAAGAATACAAAATTTTATACTCTTTATATTCTAGTTCTTAAATTTCACTTAAAATACAGATCTTGTTACCTTATAAATGTAATATAAATTATTAATAATCACTTAATAAAATTAAGAATTTAATTTATTAATATGCAGTAAGATGATTAAGTTATAATATACTCTTTCATTAAAAAAAAAATTATCAGTATTTTGTTATAAAATATATTATCAAAAAATAAATTTATAAAAAAAGTAACAGTAGGCAGTCGGAAAATATGAAAAGGCAGAAAATAAAAATACGGACACTATTTCTAGTACTAAGCTAAGCTGGTGCATGTACTAAATATTGACATCTATGTGTTTGTGGGTGTAGGAAATGATATTTAGAGGAACAGACACGGTGGCGGTTTTGATTGAGTGGATCCTGGCAAGGATGGTGATGCATCCTGATGTGCAATCAAGGGTCCAGGATGAGCTTGACGAAGTTGTTGGCAGATCAAGAGCCGTTGATGAATCAGACATGGGGTCCTTGACGTATCTGACGGCTGTGGTTAAAGAAGTACTGAGGCTACACCCTCCGGGTCCACTTCTCTCATGGGCCCGCCTAGCCATCACTGACACAACCATTGACGGGTATCACGTGCCAGCAGGGACCACTGCGATGGTGAACATGTGGGCCATATCAAGGGACCCACAGGTGTGGACCGACCCACTAGAATTTGTGCCCGAGAGGTTCCTTGGGGAGAGAGTGGAGTTCTCCGTAATGGGGTCTGATCTGAGGCTTGCCCCATTCGGGTCGGGTAGACGGGTTTGCCCCGGAAAGAACTTGGGATTAACTACGGTCAGCTACTGGGTGGCTTACCTTCTACACGAGTTTGAATGGACAGTGGGGGATGACAAGGGTGTTGACCTTTCAGAAGTGCTCAGGCTGTCCTGCGAGATGGCTAATCCTCTTACCGTTAAGGTGCAGCTGCGGTGCACCGTAACACTACCGTGACAAAAAGTAAATTAAACCGAAAAAAAAAAAAAAAAAAAGAAGGTGTGTTTTATGTGTTTTCTTAAAATTAACCGCTGTAAATACAGTTGGAAGTACTACTATTGCCTCTTTATTTCTAATTCTCTCACATCAATTTCCCTCAAATGCAATTTAAACTTTTTCCTTTTTTTTTTTTTTTTTTTTTTTTTTTTGTCTCCTCACTTTGACCTTACTTCTAATATACAAATGCTTAAATATTTCCTCTTCTCTGTCAACCTATAAAAATTACCTTACTTCTCCGTTAATTTTCTTAATTGTTTTACATCTACCAACTGTAACCCAGTTTGGTAAATTTGAAGAAACACCCCAACTAAAAGTATTCCATCATACCACTATTAATTAAACACAATCATTTACTATACTAAGATGTCATCTTCTGAAATTTAATTATCACCAAACAATAATTATATAAAACTAACATATATATTATTAGAAAGAACATATATTTATTTTAATTTAAAAATGGAATTCTAATTCTTTTACCACTAGTTGTGATGCACGTTTTCATGTACCACCAATTTTGTGGTGAGGAAGTGGGAGCCCACGGGTGGATGGTGGTGATTGGCGACAAAATTCATCTAATTATTTTACTTTAATAAAAAATACATACAACAATTGTACATCATTGCTAATTCTGCCACATTCATTTCCAACTCAAACACAAACACCCCAATCAAGTCTATCGCTACACCAGCACAAATTACATACACATATATATATATATATATGTGGGTTTACACACTTTTTTTTTTTTTTTGAAAAAGAAAAAAGAAAAAAAGGAAGAATTTTAAAATTAATATGTAAGGTGATTTAAGGTGAAGTTGGGTAGCAGGGCCCGGAAATGGTAAGTTTGGGCCGTTTTGGTGAAGAAAAGAATCCAAAACATTAAATACAATGTTCCAACTTTTTAGGAAACAACACCAGCATCGAAGTCGACGTTTTAAATCCCTGTTTGTTTCCTTTTCTGTCTCTTTTTCCTTTATTAAAATAAATAAATAAATAATTAATTTCATGATTATGTCTTATTAATTCCATATTTTTATTTTTATTTATTTGTGTTGCCAGCTTCTTGTTTTTGTTTATAATCGATTGACAATTGACAATTGACAATTTAAAAGAAATTATTTTATTTTTTATACGTAATTTACACTTTTGGATTATAGCAAACTGATTTACGCTTAAAAAAACTAACTAATTGGATGATCATCTCCCTTTTTATATTAATACATCAAATCAATGGTCTAAATTCTTTTTGTTTAACTTCGTAACCCATTTCTTATTATAAATAATAGTTTGGGAGTGTGATTTATGAGTAAGATATGGACTTATATCACCAACATTTATAAATTAATACAAAAACTAATGTGAATGATTAGTACATGTTATAACTTTTTTATTAATATTAAAAAACAATTAAAAAGTTAGATTAAATTTATTTAATATATTATTATTACTCAGATTACTAAAATTTAGATATAATAAAATATTTTATTCATTTTAAAAAAATATGATAATTTTATTAAAATTTAATTTGATTTAGTCTATTAACATAATTTTATTAAATTAAATATTATTAATAAATGATATAACTCAATTAATTAATTTAATAAATTATGTGGTTTACATATAAACTCCATGTTTATAAATTTACATACGCGATGACAAATTCTGACGTCAACCTGCTGTCAAAAATATAAATTATATTGGATATTTTACTCAATCCAAATATAGTGCTCTAATTAAATAATTAATATAATAATGATTATTACGTGGCTATTGCATAAGCTTTTAAGAGGCTAAAACAGGGACGGGATTAGTTGATTAATTGTTTGATTATTATGATTGTAATTAGTAGTTTTAATATTAAAAAAACTTGTTCCTTCCGCCGATGACTGTTGGTTAATTGTGAATGTAAGTTGCCCTTTAAATTCTATATATAAAATAATAATAATAATAATAATATTATTATTGTATTATCTGGTTTTGCCTCAATCAAATCATCCTACACTACAGGCTTCTTTGCTGACATCCTTCTTTTTTATAATTACATAAAATAAAATGCACGTACATCAATAACAATACAATTAATAATATTATAATTTTCAATATCAATACAATTGAATTCATATATATACATTTTTTTAAAAAACAAAATGTGCATTTTAATTCAAACTCGTACTCTTTTAACCAAAAATAATTGTATTATAACTTAAAAAGAAAAAGTAAAAATAAATTTAGATGAGAGAAAAACAAAAATCTACACTAATAAGAATTTTCTTATCTAAATTTTCAGCCAATATGCTCTAGATTAAATCTTTCTTATCTTTTTAGATGATACACACATTCTTTATTGATGAAGTTCAACATTTATCATCTTCTTAAATAATAAGTAAAATCCTTAAAGATGACGTTAAACATTTATTAGCTTCTTACATAAAATTTTTTAAGTTATATTTAACTTTTACTTCAAATTAACTAATATATATATATATTTATTTAATAATCCATTCCTTAAATTAAAAGCTCTTATGTTTAATTTACGTGTGCAATTATTTCTTCAATAAAAGCTTTTTTAGGTGCAAATGCGCAACAACTTTCCAAATTTTAAAAGGGAAGAAGTTTGAGAGATTTTGTAAATATATTAGTCATCTGATCTTTTTGTTCCTGTAATAATTCAAATGAATTACTCTATCATTGTTAAGATCTCTTAAAAAATAATATTTAACATCAATATATTTGCTTCTTCTATATAGCACATGATTCTTGGATAGTTTAATAGTTGCACTGTCATCATAAAACTTGTAATAGCTTATTCTTGCTTAAAATTTTGCTATTTAAGAATTCTTTTTAACCATATAGTTTGACAAGCATAAGCTGTTGTAGTGACATATTTAGTTTTATGGTTAACAAAATAACAAGTGGTTGTTTTTAGAAGACCATGAAATGGCTCCTGAACTCAGCATAAAAACATGCTTTATAATGCTCTTTTAATCATCCTAAGTCTCCCACATAGTCGCCATATAAAAACCCAATAAAATATGATTTTTCTCCCTTCTTGTGGAACAATCTGAAATCACTAGTACCCTTCAAGTATTGAAGGATCTTTTTAGTAGTTATAAGATGTGATTTTTTTGGATTTTCTATATATCGATTAATAAGACTTATAAAATGCATGATATATGACTTATTTTCTGTTAAGTACATTCTACTCTCTATAATTTGTTTAAAAAAAGTGTCATCAGTTATTTTTTTTTAGATTTTTTATAAGCTTTAACCTAATATCTGATGGTGTGGGGACACGATTGTAATCATTCATTTGAAACTTGTCTAAAATTTCTCTTACATATTTCTATTCTTGTAGGTCCTCATATAAAAATGTTAACTTTACATCTCGTTTGTGGATAAACCATGAGTTTTGAACAACCAATGCAATCACCAATCTAGTTGTATCATGTCTAGCAATTGGTGCAAATAGTTACATATAGTCCAGTCTATATTCTTGTCATATCACCCTTAGCCACTAACTATGCTTTATACTTATCTATTTCTCTATTTTTTCTTAGTTTTGTTTTAAAGTTTCATTTTACACTAATAGTTTTATGTTTTTTTTAGAAGATTTACTAGCTAATAAATAAGTTTTATTAGCTCTCATATATAATTTCTTTCAATATGTTCAATTTCATCATCTATCACCTTTTACCATTTTGCATCTTTGACAATATTTTTAAAAAATTGTCGGATCACAATTTGAAAATAGGATAAAATAAATTAGAAAATTTTTTGATTGATTAATTATAGTTACTTTCTAATTTAATATCCATGCTGGTTTTCTTCGAACACGACAAGAACGTGAATTGACTATTTTTTCAACTTGTTCCTCCACTACTTATATAACTTCAAAATTTTAAAAGTTGTCATTTTGGGAAATTACAAAGATTACAACTGCTAGTACATGCCGCTATTGGGGCTGATTTGTTTTTCACCATTCTCTCCATCAAAACTTATTGGAATTTATTCTTTCATGACCTTTTTGTTTTATGACCAGAACAGATTTTGATCAAAAATAACATCCAAATTATCTAAATCTTCATAGTGTTAGGATTATAGAGCTTATAAGCTTTTGGTTGATCACTAACTCTAAGAAAATTACATTTTCCCCTATCGTCTAGCTTTTTCCTCTTTTAATCAGTAATATAAATATATGCTACATACTTGAAAACTCTAAAATGATCAACAACTAGTCATTTTGCATTCCATGCTTCCTCTGAAGTCATATTTGGAATTATAGATGTGAGACTTCTATTCAGAATGTGAATACTCCAATTAATTATTTATAGTTAAAAAGTCTTCGAAATATTGTTGCTTCTCAACAAACTATGCACTATGTTCATTATTGTGCAATTTTTTCTCTCACAAACTCTGTTTTATTAGGGTAAGTGGGTTACTATAAGTTGTCTTTTTCTTCCATAAAACTCACAAAAATTTACAAATTTTTGTGAGTTATATTATCCCCCATGATATGAGTGAAAAACTTTTATTGAATTGTCAGTCACTTATTCAACATGTTCTTTAAAGCTTTTAAAAGTTTTAATGGCTTCATATTTCTCCGGTAAGAAATAAATCTATATTTTTCAAGTATAAATCATCAATGATAATAAAGATGTAGCTTTTACCTCTATTTAAAAATGGTGTTACGGGTCCGTAAATGTTGGAATGGATAAGTTATAGCGTCTTCTTTATTCTCTATGATTTTTCTTGTGGAATGAGTTGGTTGATCACTAACTCTAAGTTCTTTTAGCTTTTGTTTTTCGAGCTCCAATTTTTTGGATGTTTGTTAGTCTAGTACCTTGCTAGTTTTACTACTTGGAAAACAACCACAATTCAATTCTTTTTGAATCTTAGAGAGTTCTCTATCAGGTTACTCAAGTGTTCGTAACGACTATAAAAATATAGAATTACCGGATGCATAAAGTTTTTATAAATTATTTATTTTTGTACTCATAGATTCCATAAAAGGAAAGTTAAGATAATTTAATGATTGTTAAATTGAATAGTAAAAAAGGGATAAATTGAATAGCAAATAATAATAGTAAATCGAAAATGGTGGGTACGTGGTCACAATCAAATTGAACAATCTTTGCAATATAAGATGGCTGTCAAATGGCTCCATATGTTTCTGGTAAAGGGCAGAAGCCAAGTGAAGGACAACAACATATCAGAATTTATTATAATGGTACTTGAGATTTTCTTGTTCCGACTCGTTTTTTTTTTTTTTTTTTTTTATATATGTCGGTGTTTGCCATGTCGATCAACTTTGGAAGTCATTTAATTTAAAAGGATGGGATGTCATCGTCATCGTCATCGATCAGACCAATATGCTACGATTATTATTAATCTCAATATACAATACAAAGTAAAATGAGCCTGGTCCTACTCCGTTGTATCATTTGTTTGGATTGCTCTCTTCATTTGCTTTCATTTCTAATATTTAAAAGTAAATAGAATTTAAACTTACTTTTAACATTTAATCTATAAATTTTAATTTTAACGATAACATAACCCACCTGAATTGAAATGTTCCCAGCCACACATAGAGAATAATAAACACAATCAAACAAAAACAAAACTCTACTTCCCCATGTTCAGATAAGAGAATAATTTTCTACTCTGACATTTTTCACTGGATAAAAATGGAACTATATTTTGCCCAACCAACCACTGCCTACTTGCTTAAACTTATATACAAATTATTCATCACTTAATTGTAATTAATTAATAATTAAATGGAGACAATGTCTCTACAGATTTTCCCATATAAAAAAAAAAAGTAGTAATTAGATTAGAGAAGTTGTTTATATCCATTTCTGTACTCGCTGTTGTCATTACATACAAACACATAATATATATATATATATAGTTAAAGACAGTTAAAGCTAATTGCCCACTTGATGTTAATAAACGAAAGAAAGGTACTAATTGTGTAATTTAATTAATCAAGTATGATGTAGATGTAGTCAAATTTTTAGTTAACTGGACAAGATATAATCGAGTTGATTAATTGGATGTTTGCTTTGGATTCCAGGACTCTTTTCATGTCTGATCAGGACCACCCTACATAAATGATATATATACCAACAATAACTTATTAATTCAGACCTTTCTTCTATAGGTGTACTAGTATATATATATATATATATATATATATAATGTAGAATTTTTTGTTCCAAGAAATTAACAATAATTTCATTAATACATGCATGTATATTCGTATATGCGAATAGTACAGAGAGATAATAATTGAGGATTATGCATGTGAAGACAAGGTTCATAAAATTAGATTAATCAACCAAAAATCAAACTTTTCTAATCGAGATGCAAATTATTGGGGTTTGATATGAAACTATGTGAGATTAGTCTGAAAATCCCCATGCCAACAAAAAGATGGCTTCATAATGGATTTGTATATTTTAGTACATGGATTTATTATCTATATATTTCATCATCCAAAGTTCTGTTATAAGGAATTAATTTATGAATAAATTTTAGTATTTTATAAAAATTCAATATATTTTTTAAAAAATAAAAATAAAAAAATAAAATTCAATTACGTTACAAAACTTTCAACTTCATTTCTAAATCTTATCAAATTTTATACAATTTCGATTATACTTATTTAATATCAATATTTTAACACAGAAATTCATTTCAATTAAATTTTTCTTTTTTTTTTTTAGAGTTAAACCCACTTAGGAAGTTCAAATTTCTTACTAGTACTCAAGTCTGCTTTTAGGATTAATTAATATTCCTACCATACTCAAAATACATTTTAAAAACAAAATTAAACTTTCCCCGAAACAAAAGCAAAAGTAAAAAAAAAAAAGAAAAAAAGGATAAACTTATATCAGAACAATAATGGAGAGAAGGGACATGATATGTCATTAAGCTAATAATAATTTAGTAGGAGACAGGGATGTTGCAGTAAGAAGGTTACTTGTGGAGCTTCATGCCCACGTCTCATTACAAAAACTAATCCAATCTTATTCATAAAATCTAATCCAATTCACCAACATATCCCACATATCTCGCATACCTAAAAAAAAAAATAATGCAACCCAATATAATTTTGTAATAATTTCTAGTGTCGGTACTGTGAATTTTCTGCTCCTACTTACTGACATCGATTCTCTCTCTCTCTATATATATATATATATAATTGCTCAAATAATAATAATTCGTCTGATTTCGGAACCAATTAATGATGCGGGTATTAATTATTACTTAGTTTGTAATTAATTATGTACGTAGAAAATTACTAGCAAACTAAAAGTTTTTATTTTTTTATTTTTTTTACTTTCCCTTTTTCATACACAAAAAGTAAATGCATGTAGTTGGTAAAATAAGAGGGAAAGAAATCTTTGAATTTGAAGAGTGGAATTAGGTAAATTTAAATAGTAAATAGTAAATTAATGGTTGAATAATTGGCACTTCATCTAGTCTAGTGAAATATTTATGGTAAAAAAATGGAAGAAGTAAAATTGAAGAGAATAATAGTGGTTGTATTGTCTTTTACAATGAATAGAAATGAAGCCAGAGATGGTACCAGCTGGATTTGTTTAAACGTTGAACATTAATTTTGAGTTTATTGGTATAATTAGGCTAAGAATTTGCTTTAAATGACCAAACCCATACTTTGTTTGATTAGATTAGCGTTTGATTTGGATAACAATAGTATTTACATATTTAATTACGTCACAGATAACCCATAACTTTGATTGATTTATTTTAAATTTACATAAATAAATAATAAAAAAATTAAATACATTAATTTTATTTATGAGACACTTCAATTCATTTGTGTTCTTGAAGTATTAATTTATTATTTTACATGAAAACAATATATATATATATATATATTGTTAAGTGAAAGTGAAGGGTGAATTGTTTGAGTAATTATAAAATTGTTAAATTATTCCAGTTGGACAAGTAGGATGAATTTGGCATGTTGATATTCAATCTCTCTAATGGGTCACTGTAAATATTTTTAGAAGCAACGGGAATGATGGCGCCTTGATCTCTCTCTATAAAGAAGAAGAGAGTGTCGACGTTGGCCGTATATATACATATACGTTTCCCCAGTTAATGGTCGTATTAGTTGGAGAAATAATATCAAATGACAAGTGTTGTAATACAAATTTATGTAAGACTTAGAGAAAAAAGGCTTAGAAGAGATGTGGGCTTTCACTTAACCGCGAACTAAGCTTTACTCGTCTTCTCCAAAGGAAGGCCCTGTCCAAGCGCTGTTTTTCTCGAGGCTTAAATAGTAAAAAGACCTACATACTATTACGACTCTTTTGTTTAAACCTCTAAACGTTTTATTTTTTGTTCTTTCTGTTTAATTTCTTATATATTTAATTTTTTAAAATAAATAATTAAAATTGACACCTATTTAACTAACCATTAATCAAAGCAAAATGAATTTTTTTCTGACTTATTCCATTCTTTAAAAAATTTCAAATGAAAAAGGGAATTAAGAAAAAAATAAAATAAATCACAAACCTGATCGTTGTGCCTCTAAAAATTTAGACTATTCCTCACGTATCTCTCTATTCACTTTTCACATATGCAACACCCTCAAGTTCATCAACTTTTTCATCCTCCTCAAGCTTTCTTTTTCCTTGGTGTGCCTCTATTTCGATATTGTTCTCCTCGAACTTCTTTTCTCCTTGTTATGCCTTTAAAAAATTAGAACTCTATATTTTCCCTCTTCAAGGTTTCTCAACTTCAGAATGTGTCTCTCCTCAAATGCCTTTCTCCTTGGCATCCTAGTTAGCTTTTAAGATCATTCTCTCTCTGGCGACACTCTTTCTCTCTTTAAGCTCTCTCTCCCTAATAAGTGCCTCTATCGACTCAAGCTACTTTACGTCTCTCTCTTCTTGATAAATGCCTCTCTCTCTCTCTCTCTTTCTCTCTCTTCAAGCTATTTTTCTCAACAAACATCCCTCTCTCCTGAACAAGCACTGCTCGCACTCTCTTCTGCCTCAAGCTTCTCCAACCAACTCTAGGTCGCACCTAAGCTTGTTAATTGATCCCCAAACAAAGTGGTATTTGTCGTCAAATTCTTCACACATAACACCAATTATCTTATATGTATATGAATTCTTTAGTTCTTGCAAATCAACTATCCCTTCAATTGACAAGTCATATGCAACCAAATTTTTAAACTTTTGTGACGGTCTAATCTATCTTATCTCATTGCTTGTTGCAATATTATATGACTGTTGTTGATCAGGTGCATTATCACCTTCTTGATTAAAATCATGCACTGCATTTTTCGGACCATTAGACTGAACTTCTAACTTTATTTATTCTCCGACACCATGATCTGATTATGCTATTGCCTTATCTTTCTGATTGTTTAGTGAAACAGACTCATTAAATCTCACATCTCTGCTGATAATCAACCTTGAAGACTTAGGATCACTACACCATAACCTGTAACCTTTTATTTCATATGTATACCCCAAAAATACGTATTCATTTGCTTTCGACTCAAGTTTACTATTTCTAACATGAGCATAAGCATGACAACCAAACACTCTCAATTGAGAGTAATCAGTAGGTGACTCATACCATACATCAAAATGAGTTTTGTTGTCAATAGTTATGGATGGAGATCTGTTAATCAAGAAACTAGCAATATTCACAGTCTCAACCCAAAATTCCTGCCCCAAACCTAAATGAGATAACATACTTCGTGCTTTATCACAAAGCATCCTATTCATGCGTTCTGCAATACTATATTGTTGTGGTGTCTTACTATATTTTTCGTACTGTAGAAATCATCAAATGCACAATTGCAAAATTTTAATCCATTGTCAGTTTTATGAAATATCTGGTACCACTCTTAGAGGGAACTCTTTATGGACCCCATAAGTCAGAATAAATATAATCTAACTTATTTTAGTCTTGTGCACTGCCTTTTTGTTAAATTTTACTTTGGTCTGCTTGTTAATATTCACAAAAATCCATGACTTTTTCTTTATACTCGTTGAACAAATTCTATTTTCTCAAAACATATAACCCCGTATTATTCATATGACCCAAACACAGATGCCAAAATTGATTTTGATTACCGTTCCTTGATGCTACAGTAGTTTTTCCTGAAATTGTACTTTTCTAAAGAACATACAATCTAGATTCTAAACTGTCTTTCGTGAGTACCTTGAAGTCTTTACACACTTTAAGGATATCATTCTCTGCATGATATTTATAACTCTGAGACACCATTGTAGAAAAAAAAATTTCTCTTCATCTAAGGAATATGTCAATACTCAATAATTCTGATGACACCATAAAAAATTCTTAATTTAATATTATTAATCTTACCTACAATAAAAAGACTATTATCTTTCATATATACAGTACCACTCATATGCTTGTAAGTAGCAAATCAATGTCTATAAGAACACATATGAATATAGTACCATAATTAAGAATGTGAGACTTTTTTTATGATTTGAATTCACATATAGAACTACCCCAACATTGCTATCACTATTATCAGAATTATCCTTGTTGATTATATTAGTAAAACTCTCATATTCTTCCTTTTTTCAGCTTAGGACAATCTCTCCTAAAGTGACCATGCTCCTCACACTCAAAACAGGTTTCTTTTTTTATCTCTAGATTTTGATCTGACCATTCTCTGTGCTCTTCCGCTACTTACCAAACATTCCCCTTTTGTTCTATACTTTAAAAAAGTTCTTTTTCAACTTTTTTGATTTTAATACATTTTTAAGATTATCTAGTAAAATACTACATTTTTCATACAGTAGATCATTAACAAAAGTCTCATAAAAAGATGGTAATCAACATAATACAACAAATGTCTGATATTTATTTTCAGTCTTAATATCTATGTTAATCAAGTCCATAATTATAGAATTAAACTCATCAAGATATTATTTAATGGACGTACATTCACTCATTCTCATATTGTACAACTTTTTCTTTAAATGAAAGCAGTTTGTCAGTGATTTTACAGAGTACAATTCTTCCAGTTTCTTCTACGTAGCTGAAGCTGAACTTTCTCTAAAAATTTCTTACAGAACATTATTAGTCACACCTATGAGAATCACATATAAGGTTCTATCCTGCCTTATCCGACTCTTTCATAAAAATTTTTCTTCAGTTGCCCCTCATAAACCTTATAAAACTAAGAATGATTTCATTCTAATTTTTTATAGACTGAAACTCATTCCACAATTAAAATTCTTTGTTTTATATTTTATGGATGTCATCTCAAATTCCTAAATTGTGTACTAAAATAAAAAGAGAGAAATATCACTATTAAAAAATAAAAAATCACTCACAGGGAAGCACCATAGCATAGAAAACCACTATGCGTAACCACTAAAGCACCCATGCATTGCTGCTGAACTGCCGCGAGTTGCCAGTGTACCACTGTTGGAACTATCACACATCATCGCCAGCCACCATACGTTGCTACAATTTCATTAGGAATCAACATATAAAGATACGATTGTTCAGATCCAACACGAATCTGGTTATATCATGCCGAAGATCACTAGAAAAATCCCATAATGCAAAATAGACCATCACGGCTGGGTCTTCTTCTCCGGTGTACATTTTCTCTCTCCAGCTTTGGTTTCACACGTGGGCCTCTCTTCGATAATCCTCACTCAGATTCGGTCATATTTACCACACGCACAAAACTTTCTAGTTGCACCGTACACCGTCCACACAGTTCCCCCCTCGCATGTGTGGATTAGCTTCTTCCTCTTCAGGTCGTGCAGCTAAACAACGTACCAGCTTCATCTGGTTGCAGATCTATCAACAGCGACTGCTGTCGTCGAACAAAACTGCCTTGGTTTCTCCTTCAAGTGGTCGAGGTTGATTTGCTACACAGGTTCAGCTACAATCTTTTAACTTCTTTTGGGGTTGTGTTTTATGGCTCTCTCTCACTAATTGATCTGACTTTCTCTCTCTAACCTCCTTCTGATACCACTTATTGGGAAAATTAATTTCTACATATTGTGTACAATTACAACAAAGTAATGCAGATAGAAGAAAAATATAAGATTTTAATATGATTCGACAGTGTGCATATATTTATGAAAAAGATCAAGAGGAAAATATTCCATGGGTAGCTTGTACACGTGGCATTGACTAATAATTGCATAATATATATTGATTTTAAATGTTTATTTAGAAAAATGTTAAATATATATCTTGAACATATAAAAACAATTGAAGGGTTTAAATAGAAAAGTTATAATAATAGAGATTTTTTTTACTATTTAAGTCTTTTTGCTACTAACTAGATTAAAATAATCATTTTTTGTTATTTTTTAAATCTGTAAAGTGAAAGAGATTCTAAGTTAATACCAAAATTGCTCGTACAAATTACTTAGAGGTTTTAAGGATCTTCTTCATAATAGTGTACAGAAATTAAGATAGTAGTGTGCATTTCTCCATCCAAATGGTAAAATCAAACTAAACCAGACTGTTTGGTACAGTTTTTAGTTCACATGAAGAAATCAAAAAGATCAACCCATTTTAGTATAATCTTCGTTAGAATCAAAATAAACCAGCTAGAATCGAAAAAATACGAAAAGTAAAATATAAAGTATACTTTCTAATTTTAGTTTTAGTTCTATTTTTTTAATTTTTCAATTAGTTAATTGAAAAAAAATAGTTCATTTTGATCCAAACCAGATAAAAAAATATCAATTATGTTTAGTACGAACCAAAACTGAAATAGTTCAACCCTTGATTCAAATCCCTACTCTCAATTGATCATCGATCCAGTTTAATTCAATCTACCTCCCAATGGTTCCTCACTCCTAGATTAGGATTTGAGCAATGGAAATATGAATTTTAATTTCACATCTTTGAAATGAATGGAGTAAAATCAGTTGTCTTCTATAAGGCCTGATAGAATAGTAGAGATAAATATTCATCTATTTCTTTATATCATATTATCTTTATTCTTATTGTAGTTTATAAAGTTTTAATGTGCAAACATAAAAATACTGTTAGATTTTTTTATTAACAAATGAATTTAATGTGGGCTTTGGTGTGCATAATAGATTATTAGTTTATTGAGCCTATTTAAAAGTGATCAATTACAGTTAAACAATTATGAGCCTTAATGCATCGGGTTTAAATATGTAATTGTAATATGTGCAGATATTATATTTATAATTTCTCATTTTATGATAGATAAAATAAAAAATGATAAAAGTTAACGATATAAAAAGGCTTTTGTGGTCTCCAAATTGTATGTAGGTTTTATTTTTCTTGTTATCCTATCAGCAGAAAAAGAATTGTTAAAAGGCCACGTATCGATTTAGAAGATCTACTATTTTACATGAAAATTTCTTCCGTTATGGATTTAGGTACGTTTCTGTGTTCATTATCTTTGATTCAGTACGAGTTTGATTATAGTTTTTAGATTTGCTTTAGTTTAAATTCTATCAAATACAAGTTTAATATCTTAATATATATAGCAATATACAATAAGTATCTTTACCCTTAAACATTATGTATCTTTATTTTGATAGATGTTAATATCAATTAAATATTATATATAGTGTATGTAGTATCTCTCAATTTCATTTTTTTGTTTGATCTATTTAGTTTGCTTGGGGTTGATTCCTATCAATCTCACTTCATTCTATGCTTCATTTCATGGGGAACCTTAAAGTAACTTTATCTTATTATAATTATATTTTATCCATACTTCAATTCTATTCATTTAATATCAATTTGATTTCATTGACATAAGAGATGTTGTTTTTTATAATTTTATAGATGAAAAGTTAAAAAATCATTTAATAATAATTCAAAAATTGAAATAGAAATAAAAAAAGATGTTTATAATGATTTATAAATCTTTTATACTAGATTTATGAAGATAATTAACTCGGTCGTTGTGTTGGACTTTATTATGAATTTCTAACCGCATTCTCTATCCGACCCTCTCATCTACTCTTTGAGCTCAGGTTATAGAAAAAGGAGAAAGAACTAAGAAGAAGATATCAGCAACAACTAGTCTTATTGCAGAACAACTACCTATTATGCGCCTCTCCATTTTGTATTTAGTAGACCTCATACAATAACTGTCCTTACTCTCCCGTTTCTTTTGTTTCATTTCTTCTGCAACAATAACAAAACTTAAAAACTTTTGGAGTAATTATAACTTTTATAGCTTCGTATAAAAGTTAATACACTATAAATAATTGCCACAACAAATATTAAATATTAATTTTAAAATGAAGCAGGCATTTTCGAAATCTTCAAATTTATTTAGGCTACATAATAATTTTTTCCAGGCTGCTTCTGTTAGTTCAATTGACATTTTCTCTGTTCAATTTTCCTCTTCCTCTAGAGTCCATTCTGGTTAAATAAATCATTCAAGTCCTCTAAGTTTCTGTTCTTTCTGATGAAATGTAAAATCCTTTGTCTTATGGACCCAAATTGTGCTTTCTATTGGTATCACAAACAGGAGGATGAAGTCCAAATTAGATTTGTATAACAGGAGGAATATCAAGGCATTATTATGATGCACCAACAAAAAAATCCAAAATACATTCAGTTCCATAGTTGAGCATTTAAGAAACGAACTGCTTCAAAGTAGCTTGTTTACCACAAATTCATGTGCAAATATGATAAGATCAATCTTCTTTCTTGGTGTAGAGTTGCAAAGCAAATGCTAACCCCAATATCAACAAAGGTACCGCATATTGTAAGAGCTTCATCCCGAAACCACTTTCCTGTTCGCTCTGAACTGGACGAGGTGGCAGGTTGTACTTCCTTGTTACTGGGACTGTGGACTCGTCAATGTCACCGATATACATATTTGGCATCAATGCCCTGGCTTCATCACTGTGACCAACATCTTCGAAATCATCGGTTGCATCTCTTCCTGCAGAGTTTTGAACATATATATGAAGAAAATTCCATCAGCTGAGCTTACGTTCATGCTAAATGTCTAAGTAAAACAGTAACCACAAGCAATGAGGCTGAAGTGAGACGCAATGTGAGTAGAAGACAGTACCAGTAGCAGCTAGCAAGACCTCTTCGCCACCAGGATGCTCTTCCATGAATGAGGTCACATCATAGACCTGCAGGAGTCTTGGTTTACATAGGAGTTCATATATTTTTATTGATTATCTAAATTATTTTATGAGATAGTGAAAAATCTAAGTAGAATAAAAAGAAGTAACCTTTACGGGATGGTTGGTGAAACCTTCAAGGAATCAAGGGAATTAAAGAAACCAATAGAGACCTTTTATTTACATCCAAAACTATGTAGGACCGTTGCCCGAACTGATTGACCATCTAGTTACATTACTGATGCAGTGGCTAACATATTTTCCTTGTCACTAGAACCGAGTTTCAAATCAACAAAAAGTACTGGCACCATATACATTTGGGCGATAGGCAATGTCATCCTCTTTTGTTCTTTTATTATTTGCTCCATGAGGCAAAACTCATGAGAATTTTATTTCATCTCTATATATGAAGATCAATGGTGGTGAGAGCTAGAATTCTAAAGAGCTTATGAGAATAAGCATGGCTAGATATGCAGAGTGCAGACACCATTTGAAGTTTAGATCTTTGTTATATTAATGAAAACATTTTCTAGCTTTCACGTTCTAAATTAAAATATGCTGATACAAAAAATTAAGCAGCTGTTGAAAATGAAAATAAATTTTGGAAGATGACAATGAAAATATTAAAACAACTTCGATGGTAAAACTGAAATTAATATACAAATATCTTCTGTTTCTTGTTTCGTTCAAGTTCATACAAGTTTGAGAAACAATGTCTATAAGTTAATAGTTAATTATTTGAGAAGAAAAATTATTTGTGTTTTCCAGAGGGTTATTTTAAATTTTTGAACAACATCTTATTATATATTGCTGTATGTATTTTATTTACAAACAAATATAAATTGAAAAATCAAAATTTAAAAATACTTTCATCCATCAAATTTAGCTTGATTTTTTATTCTTTTCCCATCTCAGAATTGTTTTGTTTCCGTACTTCGGTTATATTCTGATTGTTAGCATCCAAATCTTGTTTTCATGTCTGATTACTATTTTCCAAATTAAAAATCGTCCTTCTTTCCTTTTCTCAAGAGCCACAACTATCTCCTCCATGATGTAAATCAAAGCTGTCTAAAATCCGTAGTATATCATATCAATGTCAAAGCCATGCAGATTAGTCACTAGTACAACAATCCTTTCGGTAGGTAGGTACTATGTCCATGGCTTGGGTTACAACAGACCTCATGAAAATATGTTGAGCGAGATTTGCTAACCGATGTTTCTGATTGTCCTTGCAGCTTATCTGCTCAAAACGTTACATCATGAAATCCATACCCTCTAAATCCCAAAGCTCTGTTTCCATAAACCACAACAATTTAACAAGCGATAGACCATCCAACAACACTCTTGCTTTTATATCCAACCTTTTCTTTTTTCCAAAAGTTCGAAAAAATACATATACATTGAGTTTCGCAAATGATTGACAAAGTTCATCAACTCAATCAATATATGTTGCAGTAGTTTGAACAATTTTTAATACTACTATCTCCTTGATCTTGAAACCAGCCAAAAATTCTATCAGATGACTTCGCTATTTTCAGTTTATGTCAGAAAGAAAAAAAAAACAATGGCCGAGCTCCGACCAGGGCATTACGAAAAAGTTCAATCTTACCACAAATAAATCGTTGGAAATTTAAAATGCAGCTCAAAGATCGACACAGATACCAATCGGAAAAAAAAACAATAAGAAAAAAATGAGCTAAAACTGACCTTCCCATGGATTAAAAGCCAGCAACTACCCCTGGATTTGTGGTTCGCCAGATCTTCAAACGTAAAGACTTTGGCCATTTCCTGATTAATTTCAATCCAGAAATATTTAGATAAAGGTGATCTAGATATGCTAAATCATTTGGATAAATATTTGATGAGTGCAATAAGACTTTCTTACATTGACGGCAATGTCTTCCTCTTTGCTCTGCACTCCTGAGTGCTGACTTTGCCTCTTGAGTCGAGTCCTGGTGTTCAAGAAGGTAATTTTTTTTTCCTTTAAAAAACGAAACTTTTATTTTAATCATAATTAAGAAAATACTTCATTTGATATTTACGTTAACTTCTTCCCAAGATAATTGACCGTAGAACAAGTATTTAGCAAATAATTAAAGAGCATAATCTCAGCCAATAAAATATTTTTATAATAAAATAAAATGTAACGGCATGTAATTTAAAAAAAAATAAAATCATAAATTGAATGCGCAAACGAAATAATAGAATTAGTATTTACATTCTTTATATAATAGTTTAAAATAGTCAATAGAGTTACGCAAATGTCCATTCTAAAAAAATAAACGAAAATCAAATAAATAAACGAAAAAGTAAACAACTGAGCATCCTAAGACGACATTCACTAGTTTTTAAAGGAGTTCAGGTGGTGAATTATTCACAACCCCCTTATTGATCGAGATTTAGATTTTGATTCTCTTGATATGAAATAATTAATGAAAATGTGAGGTACAGTAGCCCAATAAGAATATCACATTACTCACCGATACAGAAAATGAAGGTTGGTAAAAATTATAAAAATAACAAATGGAGCTCTTAATTTAAGTAAATTTTTTTATCATAAGTAAAACCATTTATTGCATACTTACCGTTGCGAGATTTTTAAAATCGGCCTATAGAAACAATAACTTAAATAACATTCCAATCTTATATTCAAATGAGCAAGAACAGTAAATTTCCCTTTTTATTTGCTTACTGGTATTTCTGGGGGTCCATAGGGATGTCTCACTACGCATGAATCATTATTCAACATTGTCAACTAACAGGTCGTTCCCATACCCCGTCCGCCATGAGCGCTAAGAATACCGTCCCTTAATACCCCGTCGAATATGAGGGTGAAACGACCCGTCCCTATATCCTGTCCGGTTTGAGCGCCAAACATACCAATCCTCGATATCTCGTTTGGTATGAAAGACGTTCACGTTAGGGTTCCTTATGTACTCGGTCCATCTACCATCACCCAAGATATCTAGTAAGGTTACCATTCATTCATTCATTCACTTAACCAATCAATTTTATGTTTACATTTAATTTTCAGTTTTACAATTTAATCGTAAATCAATGCAAGACAATAATACATGCATAAAGGAAACACAACTGAATTATTTGACCAATTCCAGTATATTATCATGCATTTAAAGCTGTAAAATCAAACAATCAGTTAAATAAGACAACAATAATAAATAACTAGTTTTGGTTCTATTAGTAACCTGTAATTAATTCTCAAAATTTTTTAAATTACGCAAAATACCATATTATTGATAATTTAACTTCAATTCCATAACAGGGAACAAGATGAGGGATTCTTACCCGAATCGGTATCCGAAACACTAAACTTTCTACTGGGAATAAGATGAGAGATTCTTACCCGAATCGGTGTCCAAAATACTAAACTTTCTACTGCACCTACTGGCGATCCCCGAGTTTCTTGAATTTTCCAGCAGCGAAATTTTTCGGTGCGGCAGCTCCGTCGGCTCACCTTCGCAGCTGGGCATTTTTCTTCGGTCAACCTTTTTTGGCGGTAGGAGGTGGCTCCGACGTGGCGGCGGGTGGTGGTTGGCTCCCTTCTCCAGCGACTACTTCTTCTTTTTCGGCAGAAGGCTGGCGACTAGGGTTTGGGGTCGGTCTGATGCAAAATATTTATACTCGTCTCTCTTAAATCTGGATCGTTTATCGCGTTTGATCTCGACCGTCCGATCGTATTTAAAGAAAAAATGAATTTGAACCGTTCATCGAGAATTGATCTCAACCGTCCGATCACGTTTAAAAAAAGAACGAATCTGGACCGTTGATTGCGTTAAATCGCGACCGTCCGATTACGCCTGAAGAGAGAACGGATCTGAACTGTTTACACGCGCGAGAACGCATTAGGGTTCTTCCAATCGTGCCTCGATTGCTAGCGTGGCCTCTCCGCGTGGCATCGAGTCAGCGTGCCTTGTCACACGGCGCGCTCCGGTTTACCGGGATTGCTGACTGGGCGGTCCTACGTGGCACAATTTTTTTTAATTGTGTTTTGACTCCCAATTTCCGATTTTTCTTTCAAAAACACAATCCGAACTTAAATTTTTACAATTTTTTTTAAAAATTATTTTCAATTTCATTCTCAATCTATTTTTTTTCCTAATTTCACATTAAATAAAAATTTATTAATTTCAAAATTATATTTTTATACAATTTTTAAATTTTAAAATTAATCCCAAACTAAATTTTGGGACCGGGTATTATATAAAAAGAAATATTTTAATAATTATATTTGAATTGTTTATAAATAGTTATTTTAATAATAGAAAGGTGCTTGAGTAAATTTAGTAGGAAATATGTATAATAGTTTTAAACTAGTATTAATTTATTAGATAAATTATAAATTATAATTATTGATTTGATAAATTATTATTATTTTTCTATATACAATGAATAATTACAGTAGTCTTAGTGATTAGATGAATGATTTTGTACTAATAATAGATAAAAACTATAATTTTTTTATTTATTGATTTTATTAATTTTATGGATTAACTTCTTGGCTAATCTTCGTTTTCCTTTGAGGGGGACTTCTTTCTGCAATCCTGATTAGACCAAAGTGATACAGATTTTCACCTACCAAAAATAAAATGTGAAGGATTTGAAGTGTTGTCTACCAAATTACCATAAAAGCTATATACAGACTTTGAAAAAAAAATAAAAACCCATTAGAAGAATAAACCATTAAAAAAATAGATACTAGATTGATTTATTTGATGCTTTATTGAAATAGATAATTTAATTATTATTATATTCTAAATCTCATAAAAAAAAAATTAACAAAAAGCTCCATAAACTTAATATAAATAATGACTCCAACACTCTCTTTCCTCGAAAACATGTTAGCTCGTCTAGAGTTGTTATAACAAGAAGCATGTAAATTTCAATTTGGACATAATCAGATTGAATTATTTTTTGTATGATCTTTGGTCCAAGAGAAGGAAAGAAAAAAAAAATTAATCCTAACTGATTTAGTCACGAACTAAACTTGTACAAAAAAAAAAACACTAAACCTAAGTATTTGTCATCCTCCTCTCACTATTTATACAACTATTTACTACTATTCTCTCACCATCTCAAAGTTATTTCAATCTCCGTTCTCGGTTCTCACTCTCTCCTTTTTATAGCTTTATTTATTGGTCACTGCTCATCTCTAAAACTCTAACTCTCTCTAGTCCTCACGTAGCTGGGCTAGTACACAACTTCACCCTCACGATAGCTCTCCCACCTTGACACTTATAGCCTTACATTCTCTGTGAATCTTCTCATTGCTCCTCTATAGCCCTCTTCAGTCCTCACGCAACACTCTTACTCTTACGCTCACAACTTCATGCAGCACGCTCACGAATTCACGCTCATAAGTCCTCATCTCTGCTCTTTATTTCTCCCTTGTATTGTTGTACATTATCGCTACTATATTGGCCAATAAATGGTTCTAAGATGCAAAAAAATTAATAATGATTTTAATAATTGGACTTAGAGTAAAGGATTAGTAATGGCTTAATGCTTCATGTTCATGATTTTCTTGACATCTTTTAAGCTGCAAAAATTATTACAAGTGTTCATTGTACTTTTTAATTTTAGTGTTCGTTTTTTTTAGAATATTTCTTTTTTGTTTTGAAGTTACAAATCTATTTTCACTTTAAACCTCAGAGTTTATTAAATTTTTTTTTTCATCTCAACTCTTTCTAAATACGTTCTAAAGTGTCAAACTTGCACGGATTTTTAATTCACTTTTTAAATGTGATGACTGTTCTTTTAAGAAAATTTTGATGTGTTCTTAAGGTTTTAGCATTGTCTTGCCTTTGTAAGTTTGTCTTTTCTTTCTATTGCTGTAGCGCCCGGGAAATTAAAAAAAAAAAAGAGGGGCCATGTCAGCAGCCACGTCAGCAGACCCAGTCAGCAGTCCCGGCCAACCGGGACCTGCCACATGGCAAGACCACGTCGATCCGGGATGGACCACGTTGGCGATCCGCGTATGCGCGATCGGACGGCCCAAATCAAGCGTGCGATCGGACGGCCCAGATGCAATCGCACGGACGGCCCAGATTCAATCAAAAACGGACGGCCCAGATTAAATCAAAATGGACGGCTGAGATCAAAAGGCAAAAAGGGTATAAATAAGACCCCCACACAAGACCACAAAACCCTAGCTGCCTGCCTTGGCCGGAGAAGACGAACTAGAAGCCGGCCGGCGCCGCCCGCCGCCGCACCGGAGGGATTTCTGATCGTCGATCGAGGTAAATTTCATACCCCCGACTCGTTTTTCCACACTGATTTCTCCTGTGGCCAAATCGGAGCAAAAATCCCGGCCAAACGGCTGGAAAACACGGCCGAAACCAAGCGGCACCGCCGCGCCCCTCCTCGGTTTTTGCCTCCGATGAGGCCCTTCCCGGCCTCTGTTTAATGCAATTTTTATATCACCGTGATCACCATTCTTTTCTCTACAGGTTGATCGGAGCCGAATCACCAAAACACGAACTTCACCGGAGAGCCGCCGCACCCCCGAGAGCACCGCCGCCGGTAAGCTTCGGTTTTCCGTAATTTTTTGGCCCCCCGAGGGCCCTAGAGTTGTTTAATCGCAAGGATCGATGCAACTGTGGCCGGATTCGGGCGGAAACGGCTGAAAACGGCCAAACCGAGGCGAATCGCCGTCGCAAGCGGCGGCGGCGGCGCCGGAGCACGGCGGAGCCGCCGTGCCGGAATTGCGATATTGGCCAAAAAGGGGCCCTGGGCCTAATTTGGGATTTTTTGGAACACGTGCAGGTACCAGTAGTGCGTTTCAGTTCCCCGGAAAAAATTCAGGGAAAATTAGGGACAGCCTGTAGGAGCACTGTGAAGCCGTGTTCGGACCCCGAAACGTGTAAAGACCCCTCACCCTATTTCCTATCACGGTATTAAAGTTCAATAAATGATAAAACGGTATTTCATGAATCAACGAATGTGTGAAATTGCTTAAGGTCGCTAATGGAGCCCGAGTCTAGTGTGTTTGTCGGTTAACTGTTATTTGGCCTGTTTTACAGTTTTAAATGCAGCATGAGGTTCGATGTTTTCATTTTATAGTTTCGTGTGCATATTTTACTGTTTTATTGATTATGGATTGAATGACCGGGATATTGATGCTGTATGTTGTCTCTTTGGCATAAATTATCGTTTTGCTTGTTTGTATGTGATTGATAATGCTGACTGAGGGAAAAGGAGAATGAAAGATTATGTAAATGGAAATTGTATAATGTGGTCAGCCTGACTAGATATCCTGGGAGATGGTGGACGGACCGGGTCCGTATGGAACCCTACCGGGATTGTGGTCTCTCATACCGGACGGGGTATGGAGATCTTATGTGTTTTGGCGCCCATACCGGACGGGGTATGGGGACGACCCGTTTCACCCTCATACCGGACGGGGTAATGAGGTCTATGGTTTGGCGCCCATACCGGACGGGGTATGGGGACGGTCCTGGAATATGATTTCAAGTGTTAAGGGTTAACGGGTAGTGGGACCCCTATGGATCCCCATGGATACTAGTGGGCTGGTAAATGAGGAAAATATGTTGTGTAACGATTGAATTACGAAAGGCTTGATAAGTATTATGTTATACAGTTTATATATGATTTCATGATGATGATGATGTTATTGCTTTTCGTATATTATTTTTATGAATTTCACCGAGGTAAGTGAATGGTAAAGGTTTTTATTATTGATAAAGGATTTGTTGTAAATTATGCTCTATTGGTCTTTTTGTGTTTTCTACCCACCTTTACCTCCGTGACGGTGAGATATAGTGATGTCTTTACTGGGCTAGTGTAGCTCATTCCTTATTTAATCATTTCAGATCAGGAAGACCTTGTTCCCGAGCCAGTTCCGCAGGATGACGACGAAGGGGACGCCTAAAGACTCCATAGCCATATTTGTAGCTTTTACTTTCAAGTTTCTCCTTTAGGTAGTTTGATCTTTTATATTGTGAGTACGTTTTTGGTTTTAGTGTAAGAGATGTTAATCGAATTTTTGACTTTGCTTCCGCATTTGATATTTTTAATATACATTCCATTATGAATTTCCGGGGCTGTTACAGTTGGTATCAAAGCCGCATTTCCTCGAACCCATCCCTTACACAATAGTGCCTTAGAGAAATACTCACCGATATATCGTTACTCAATCATTCCTTGTGAATGCAGGTACACGGGAATGATGAGAGGAAGGCCCCCACTAAACAGAGCGGCCCCAGATAATTCACTTCGGGAGGATTTAGATAGACTATTCGAGATGGTGGAGGCTCTCGCAGCTGCCCAGCGAAGGCAAGAGGAGAGAAGAGAGTTACCGGGACCTCCTCCGTTAGCGCAGGTTGAGCCCCCGCTACAGCAGGCTGACCACGAGCCACCCCGGCAGGAGCCTGTTCCTCCACAGTACCACCCGGCACCACAGCCGCGGTACGACCCGGTACCACTGCCACAGTACCAACTGGTGCCGCCACAGCACATTCCAGTGCCCCCACCACATCAGCAGGCGCCACCACAAGGTCCCCCAGTTCACCCTCAGCCGGCCCCAGTTCCTCTACCTCGGGACCCCGCTCCTTCCTTGATCGACCCCGGCTTCATAGAGAGGTACAGAAGACTGAATCCTTCTACTTTTTCAGGGGGATCCTCTTTCGAAGAGGCCCAATACTGGCTGGTAGAGACTGAGAGAGCTTTCGAGACCTTGGGAGTAGTTCCTGAGCAGAGGGCTGCCATTGCCTCCTACATGCTGGTAGGGGAAGCAGTACGCTGGTGAGAGCTCGAGCGGGCCACCCTGCCTGCACCAGTTACTTGGGAGCAGTTCCTAGCGGCTTTCCATGCGGAGTATCTCCCCAAACACATCCAACATCTAAAGGAAATGGAATTTGCTCAATTGGTCCAGGGAAATATGACAGTGTCGGAGTATGCCCATAAGTTCCTGGAGCTGGGCCGACATGCCCCAGAGACATTGATGGATGAGGGCCGGAAGGCCAGGAAATTCCAGTGGGGTCTTCGCCCGGAGATCAGACAGCACTTACTGGTGATGGAGCTCGAGACATATTCGGCAGTCCTGGCAAAGGCGCAGATCATAAAAAGGAGCTTCGACACCCGCCCTCAGCTAGCGGGAAGTTCCCGACCCTCAGCCCCGCTCCGCAGGCCAGCGCCTACCATGCCTGTCCAACTCAGTAAGAGGCCCAGACCCGCCATCCAGGCCCCTCCTCAGGCTACGGGGGCAGCACGTGGGAAGATCTGCCAGTACTGTGGCAGGGATCATGGGGACCGACCCTGCTACCGCCTCAACAACACCTGTCGCATATGCGGCAGTGCCCAGCATTATGCAAGGGAGTGCCCTAGGAACCAGAATCAAGGGAGGCCTCCAATCCAGGGCAGAGTTTACAACCTCACCCAGAAGGATGCTGACGCAGACCCGGACGTGGTACATGGTATGTATACTATCTCTGGCCACATTGCTCATGTTTTGTTTGATACTGGTGCATCACATTCTTTTATTTCACATGTTCTTGCTTCCAAAATTTGTGTATCACCTGATAGACTTGATTCATTATTGCTTGTATCTACCGCTGGGGGGGAGACATTGCTAGGAGAGGTTGTCTACAGGGCATGTGCCGTGGAGATAGCAGATAGGAAATTGAGGGTAGACCTGATAGGTTTAGACACAGGGAATTTTGATGTAATCCTAGGAATGGATTGGCTAGCGGCGTATCACGCCACCATAGACTGCTTTAACAAAAAGATTGTATTTAATCCTCCCAACGAGGAGCCATTTACAAGTTAATAAAATTATTCGGTACTGATTTCCCCTAATGGCAAATTCTTTTCTTCTTAATTCCCAGTGCCTTAATCTTGTATTTTCTCTAACTAGGTAAACCCAAGAAAGAAGTTCGTATCCAAGAGATTCTAGTAGTCCGAGACTTTCCAGACGTATTTCCGGATGAACTGCCCGGTCTACCAGGGGACAGAGAGGTCGAGTTCACCATAGACTTACAGCCAGGAACCCAGCCCATCTCGGTAGCTCCTTACCGAATAAGCCGCATCGAGATGGAAGAACTAAGGAAACAGATCACTGAGCTACAAAACAGTGGCTTCATTAGACACAGCGTTTCCCCATGGGGTGCCGGGGTTACTTTTGCAAAGAAAGGAGATGGAACGTTGAGACTGTGCATTGATTACAGAAGGATAAACAAGGTAACAATTAAGAACAAGTACCCTCTTCCCCGGATTGATGACCTTTTCGATCAGTTGCAGGGTGCACAGGTCTTTTCTAAAATAGATCTACGATCAGGTTACCATCAGGTAAAAGTGAGAGCAGAAGACATCCCCAAGACGGCATTCCGAACCAGGTACGGACACTATGAGTTCCTGGTTATGCCGTTTGGGCTAACCAACGCCCCGACCATCTTTATGGATCTAATGAACAGGATCTTTAGAGAATTCTTGGACCAATTTGTCATCGTGTTCATCGATGATATCTTAGTCTACTCAAAAAGTAGGGAAGAACATGCTCATCATCTTGCCCAAGTCCTACAGGTACTCAGGGAAAAGAAGTTGTATGCGAAATTGAGCAAGTGTGGATTTTGGCTCGAGCAAACCGCCTTCCTAGGACATGTTATATCGAAGGAAGGGGTGTCGGTGAACCCCGAAAAGGTTGAAGCGGTACTTGGATGAAAAAGGCTGACAACAGTTAAGGAAATTCGCAGTTTCCTAGGGATGGCAGGTTATTATCGCCGGTTTGTCGAATGGTTCTCTAGTCTAGCAGCTCCTCTAACCCGATTCACAAAGAAGAATGCAAAGTTTGAATGGAATGAGAACTGCGAAATGAGTTTTTCAGAGTTGAAGAAACGACTGACTACTGCACCAGTGCTGGCTCTACCGAGTGGATCAGGAGGGTACACAGTTTATAGTGATGCCTCCTATCTGGGCCTGGGTTGTGTCCTAATGCAGCATGGAAAGGTTATAGCATATGGGTCTAGACAGCTAAAGAATCATGAGAAGAACTATCCTACCCACGACTTGGAGCTTGTCGCAATCATACACGCCTTGAAAACCTGGCACCATTATTTGTATGGAGAGACCTTTCAGATCTACACCGATCATAAGAGTTTGAAGTACATCTTCACTCAGAAGGATCTCAACATGTGTCAGAGAAGGTGGATGGAACTCCTCAAGGACTATGATTGTGACATCCTATACCATCCAGGTAAGGGCAACGTAGTGGCCGATGCCCTCAGCAGGAAAAGTGTAGGCACCCTAACCCATCTGATGGTTTCAGAGTGTAGATCCATTGGGGCTACACAGCAGGTTCGCCTGCGAGATCTGAAGAGAGTCACATGTTTGGGCCACCTAGCAGTCCAACCCGAGTTAATCCAAAGAATAAAGGAAGCTCAGTCAGTCGACCCCGCCCTAGTAACCCGCAAGAAGGATGCAGAACAGGGAGTGAGCTCAGAATTTCAGATCTCTGCCGACGGATTGATTCGTTTCAAGGACAGAGTGTGTGTCCTAGACGACAGTGAGTTAAAAAGAGACATCATGACAGAGTCCCATAGTTCAAGGTTCGCCATGCATCCAGGAAGTACGAAAATGTACCAAACTATGCGACCTCGGTTCTGGTGGAATGGGATGAAGAGAGATATAGCCGACTTTGTATCTAAGTGCTTGGTATGTCAGCAGGTCAAAGCAGAACATCAACGCCCGGGCGGGTTACTTCAGCCTTTACCGATTCCAGAGTAGAAGTGGGAACACATCACCATGGACTTCGTATCGGGACTACCCAAGGCACGATCAGGACATGATGCTATATGGGTAATTGTTGACCGACTCACTAAGTCTTCCCACTTCCTGGCCATCAGAATGGCTGATCCTTTGGACAAGTTGGCAAGAATGTATATCCGGGAGGTAGTCAGACTGCATGGAGTTCCAGTAACAGTAGTATCCGACAGGGATCCCAGATTCACTTCTCGGTTTTGGAATAGTTTCCAGCAAGCTATGGGAACAAAGCTGTCTCTTAGTACTGCTTTCCACCCCCAAACCGATGGACAATCAGAGAGGACAATTCGTACACTGGAGGATATGCTCTGAGCTTGTGTCCTTGACTCCGGGGGCCATTGGGACGACCACCTACCCCTGATAGAGTTTGCTTACAACAACAGTTACCAAGCAAGCATCGGCATGGCCCCATACGAGGCGCTATACGGGCGTCCGTGCAGGTCACCGATCTGTTGGGAGGAAGTGGGCGATAGAAGATTGTTTGGCCCGGATTTGGTAGAAGAAACCACGTCCAAGATAGTTAAGATCAAGAAGAACATCCAGACAGCTCAGAGTAGGCAGAAGAGCTATGCTGATACCCGGAGGAGAGACCTGGCCTTTGAGAAAGGCGACCGGGTGTTTCTTAAAGTCACCCCCTTCAAGGGAATTAGTAGGTTCGGCAGGAGGGGAAAATTAAACCCCAGATATATTGGACCCTTTGAAATCTTATACAAGATTGGTACCACTGCCTACAGACTTGCACTGCCTTCTGAGCTCTCCCGGGTTCATAATATGTTTCACGTATCTATGCTACGTAAGTACAATCCGGACCCTTCTCATGTCTTGGCTCATGAACCGCTTCCACTCCGAGAGGACTTGTCTTATGAAGAAGTACCGGTTGGTATCACGGACCGAGAGAGCAGAATACTCCGCAACTGGGAAATATCATTTGTAAAGTCGTGTGGCAGAACCACACGCCCAGGGAGGCTACTTGGGAACTGGAATAAGAATTTAGGGCGCAATATCCCCATCTGTTCGATCAAGAGCAACGAGAGAAATTTGGGGACCAAATTTCTTTAAGGGGGGGAGAGTTGTAGCGCCCGGAAAATTGAAGAAGAAGGAAAAAAAAAAAAAAAAACGCGCGCGCCACGTCAGCAGACCCAGTCAGCAGACCTGCCACGTGGCAAAACCACGTCGACCGGGGACGGGCCACGTTGGCAATCCGCGTGCGCGCGATCGGACGACCCAGATTTAATCAAAAACGGACGGCCCAGATTAAATCAAAATGGACGGCTAAGATCAAAAGGCAAAAAAGGTATAAATAGAACCCCCACACCAGACCACAAAACCCTAGCCGCCTGCCCTCGCCGGAGAAGACGAACCAGAGCCGGCCGCCGCCACCCGCCGCCGCACCGGGGGGATTTCCGACCGCCGATCGAGGTAAATTTCATACCCCCAACTCGTTTTTCCACGCTGATTTCCCCAGTGGCCAAATCGGAGCCAAAATCCCGGCCAAACGACCGAAAAACACGGCCGAAAGCCAACGACACCGCCGCGCCCCTCCTCAGTTTTTACCTCCGATGAGGCCCTTCCCGGCCTCCGTTTAATGCAATTTTTATATCACCGTGATCACCATTCTTTTCTCTACAGGTTGATCAGAGCCGAATCACCAAAACACGAACTTCACGGGAGAGCCACCGCACCCGAGAGCACCGCCGCCGGTAAGCTTCGGTTTTCTGTAAATTTTCGACCCCCCGAGGGCCGTAGGGTTGTTTTATCACAGGAACTAATGCGAGTGTGGCCGAATTCGGCCGAAAACGGCCAACCCGAGGTGAACCACCGCCGCAAGCGGCGGCACTGTCGCCGGAGCACGGCGGAGCCGCCATGCCGGAGTTGCGATATTGGCCGAAAGGGGGCCCTGGGCCTAATTTGGGATTTTTTGGAACACGTGCAGGTACCAGTAGTGCGTTTCAGTTCCCCGGAAAAAATTTAGGAAAAATTGGGGACAGCCTATAGGCGCACTGTGAAGCCGTGTTCGGACCCCGAAACGTGTAAGGACCCCTCACCTTATTTCCTATCACGGTTTTAAAGTTCAATAAATGATAAAACGGTATTTCATGAATCAACGAATGTGTGAAATTGCTTAAGGTCGCTAATGGAGCCCGAGTCTAGTGTGTTTGTCGGTTAACTGTTATTTGGCCTGTTTTACAGTTTTAAATGCAGCATGAGGTTCGATGTTTTCATTTTATAGTTTCGTGTGCATATTTTACTGTTTTATTGATTATGGATTAAATGACCGGGATATTGATGCTGTATGTTGTCTGTTTGGCATAAATTATCGTTTTGCTTGTTTGTATGTGATTGATAATGCTAACTGAGGGAAAAGGAGAATGAAAGATTATGTAAATGGAAATTGTATAATGTGGTCAGCCTGACTAGATATCCTGGGAGATGGTGGACGGACCGGGTCCGTAGGGAACCCTACCGGGATTGTGGTCTCCCATACCGGACGGGGTATGGAGATCTTATGTGTTTTGGCGCCCATACCGGACGGCGTATGGGGACGGCCCGTTTCACCCTCATACCGGACGGGGTAATGAGGTCTATGGTTTGGCGCCCATACCGGACGGGGTATGGGGACGGACCTGGAATATGATTTCAAGTGTTAAGGGTTAACGGGTAGCGGGACCCCTATGGATCCACATGGATACTAGTGGGCTGGTAAATGAGGAAAATATGTTGTGTAACGATTGAATTACGAAAGGCTTGATAAATATTATGTTATACAGTTTATATATGATTTCATGATGATGATGATGTTATTGCTTTTCGTATATTGTTTTTATGAATTTCACCGAGGTAAGTGAGTGGTAAAAGTTTTTATTATTGATAAAAGGATTTGTTGTAAATTATGCTCCATTGGTCTTTTTGTGTTTTCTACCCACCTTTACCTCCGTGACGGTGAGATATCGTGATGTCTTTACTGGCTAGTGTAGCTCATTCCTTATTTAATCATTTCAGATCAGGAAGACCTTGTTCCCGAGCCAGTTCCGCAGGAGGACGACGAAGGGGACGCCTAAAGACTCCATAGCCATATTTGTAGCTTTTACTTTCAAGTTTCTCCTTTAGGTAGTTTGATCTTTTATATTGTGAGCACGTTTTTGGTTTTAGTGTAAGGGATGTTAATCGAATTTTTGACTTCGCTTCCGCATTTGATATTTTTAATATACATTCCATTATGAATTTCCGGGGCTGTTACAACCCTCATACCGGACGGGGTAATGAGGTTTATAGTTTGGCGCCCATACCGGACGGGGTATGGGGACGGCCCTGGAATATGATTTCAAGTGTTAAGGGTTAACGGGTAGCGGGACCCCTATGGATCCACATGGATACTAGTGGGCTGGTAAATAAGAAAAATATGTTGTGTAACGATTGAATTACGAAAGGCTTGATAAGTATTATGTTATACAGTTTATATATGATTTCATGATGATGATAATGTTATTACTTTCGTATACTGTTTTATGAATTTCACCGAGGTAAGTAGATGGTGAAGGATTTATTATTGATAAAAGAATTTATTGTAAATTATACTCCATTGGTCTTTTTGTGTTTTATACCCACATTTACCTCCGTGACGGTGAGATATCGTGATGTCTTTACTGGGTTAGTGTAGCTCATTCATTATTTAATTATTTCAGATTAGGAAGACATTGTTCCCGAGCCGGCTCCGCAGGAGGACGACGAAGGGGACGCCTAAAGACTCCATAGTCATATTCATAGCTTTTACTTTCAAATTTCTCCTTTAGGTAGTTTAATCTTTTATATTTTGTGAGCACGTTTTTGGTTTTAGTGTAAGGGATGTTAATCGAATTTTTGACTTCGCTTCCGCATTTGATATTTTTAATATACATTTCATTTTAAATTTCCGGGGCCGTTACAATTGCATTTTGAATGCAGTTGCAATTTTTTTTTTACCAATTTAAATTTGTGCTAAATCGTTTTGAAACCGTTTAGGAGGGAGTATTAAGGTTTATGTGCATGCATGAGCGTGCATAGCATTGTCTTGCCTTTTGTAAGTCTGTCTTTTCTTTCTATTGCATTTTGAATGCAGTTGCAATTTTTTTTTACCAATTTAAATTTGTGCTAAATCGTTTTGAAACCGTTTAGGAGGGAGTATTAAGGTTTATGTGCATGCATGAGCGTGCATAGCATTGTCTTGCCTTTGTAAGTCTGTCTTTTCTTTCTATTGCATTTTGAATGCAGTTGCAATTTTTTTTTACCAATTTAAATTTGTGCTAAATCGTTTTGAAATCGTTTAGGAGGGAGTATTGAGGTTTATGTGCATGCATGAGCGTGCATAAATTAATTGAATCCTGAGATAAACGGTTGTTGCACTTGTGAGAATGCATGAAAAAGGAATAAAATAGTTTTTTGGTGGTATTTTGACATGTTGTGATTGTTCTATAACTTATGGAGCATGTGCTTTAAAAATGACTTAGAAATTGGGTCCAAATGTGATATCTTAACCAATGTACATAATATCATTATTATGTTGCAATTTTATGATTTATCTTGTAAATTTATCAATTAGTCTCCAATTATTACATCTTCTTTAATGTTAAGAGGAAAACATATTTGTAGTATTTCATTTACATTTCCCCGTTATTGAAAAACAATGATCATGTTTTGTATATTTGAGAGATTTTGTGATCAAATACATTCAATCGATACCCTGTTAAATGTGTCATTCAATCAAGGAAAAACATCTCGTAATGTAAGATTCTGTCTAACTAATCGCATCTTCTCCAATTATTTTATATTTGATGTGATTTAAAATCTTATAACATTATTTTGTTAATTTCAATTTTAGAAAAAAGAATTACTTCGACAAAATTTGGTAGCAAACTTAACGAATTCTCTTCCAACAAATCTGACGATAACACCAAGTTGACAACTGATAGATAATAATTCGATGAATATCGATAATGAAACTGAAGAGTTAGGTCAATCTTCTCGTGCCCTAACGAGAAGAGTACAACCTAGGCCAATAGCATGGTCTCATTATACATATTGCACTGATGATGGAAATGCAATTATTGTGGTACCGAGTATGCTACTAATTCATGATAACAATTAGATGAAAAACTTACTATACTACATGAGAAAATATGAGTTAAACTCAAACAATAGTTGGACATTTGGACATCAATTCAGAAGATAAATTAATTAAGCAAGCACCTAGTTGGTTGCATAAGTTATAAAGAATTTGCAGCCATTGAGAAAAATACAGCATGAGACTCTTTTATCTCTTGATGTTTAGGCACTACATAATTTAACATATATCATGTTAAATAAAGCACAAAAATTTGAAAGAGCATTTGAGAGACTTGCAGAGCATGATATTATGTCTAAATTGGAACTTGAAAAAAAACATGGGTTGCTTACTAAGGAGAATTCCGGAGTTGTGAGACAATTATCAACAATGTTACAAAGTTTTTTCTTATGGACCCGAATTGTGTTTTCTACTGGTATCAAACAAAAGGATAAAGTCTAAATAAGATTTCCATAACAGGAGGAATAGCAAGGCATTATTATGAAGCACCGACAAAAAAATCCACACAACATTCAGTTCCATATTTGAGCATTTAAGAAACAAACTGCCTCAAAGTAGCTTGCTTACCACAAATTCATGTCCAAATATCATCAGATCAATCTTCTTTCCTGGTGTAGAGTCGCAAAGCAAATGCTAACCCCAGTATCAACAAAGGCACCAAGTATTGTAAGATCTTGATCCCAAACCCACTTTCCTGTTCTCTCTGAACTGGACGAGGTGGTAGATTGTACTTCTTTGTTACTGGGACCGTGGACTTGTCAACTTCACCGATATAGTATTTTTCCATCAGTGACCTGGCATCATCACTGTGACCAACATCTTCGAAATCATCGGTTGCATCTTTTCCTGCAGAGTTTTGAACATATATATGAAGAAATTCCATCAGCTGAGATTACATTCATGCCACATGTCTAATGTAAAACAGTAACTGCAAGCAATGAGGCAGAACTGAGAAGCAATATTTGTAGAAGAAAATACCCGTAGCAGCTAGCAAGACCTCATCGCCACCAGGGTGCTCTTCCATGAATGGGGTAACATCATAGACCTGAAAGAGTCGTGGTTTACATACAAGTTCATATATCTTTGTTGATTATTTAAATTATATTATGAGATAGTGGAAAATCTAAGTAGAATGAAAAGAAGTAACTTCAATGGGAAGGTAAGTCAAACCCTCAAGGGATCAAGGCAATTAAAGAAACTAATAGACTGTTAATTTAGACCCACAACTACGTAGGACTTTTGCCTGAACTGATTCACCTTCTAGTTTCATTACTGATGATGTAGCTAACATATTTTCCTTGTTACTAGAACTGAATTTCAAATCAACAATCAACAAAAAATACTGGCACCATATACATTTGGGCAATAGGCAATGCCATCCTCTTTAGTTTTCTTATTATTTGCTCCATGATGCAAACTCATGAGAAATTTATTTCATATCTATATATGAAGATCAATGGTGGTGAGAGCTAGAATTCTAAAAAGCTTATGAGAATAAGCATGACTAGATATGCAGAATGCAGACAACATCACCATCCCCTGACTCTCAATTGAAGTTTAATCTTTGTTTGATTAATGAAAACATTTTTAAGCTTTCAAGTATCTAAATTAAAATATGCTGAGACGAAAACATAAGCAAATGCTGAAAACGAAAATAAGTTTTGGAAGATGACACTGAAAATATTAACACAACTTTAATGGTAAAACTCAAATTAATATACAAATATTTTCTATTTTTGATTTCTTTCAAGTTCATACAAGTTCAAGAAACAATATCTAGAAGTTGATAGTTAAATGCAGCATTTATTTGAGAAGAACAAAAAATTATTTGTGTTTTCTAGAGGGTTATTTTAAAATTTTGAGTAACATACAATTATACTTGCCATGATTATTTTAATTACTAACATATACAAATTGAAAATTCAAATTTTAAAAATACTTTCATCTATCAAACTAAAGTTGATTTTGTATTCTTTCACCATCTCAAAATTGTTTTCTATTCGTACTTGGGCTATATTCTGATTATTATCTTCCAAATCTTGTTTTCATGTCTGATTATTATTTTCCAAATCGAAAATCCTCCTACTTCCCTTTTCTCAAGAGCCACAACTATTTCCTCCATGATGCAAATCAAAGCTGTCTAAAATCCATAGCATATCATATTAATGTCAAAGCCATGCAACACTAGTACTTACGATCCTTTTGGTAGGTTAGTACTATATCTAAGGCTTGGGTTACACAGACGTTAAGAAAATATGTTGACTGAGATTTGCTAAACAATGTTTCTGATTGTCCTTGCAGATTATCTGCTCAAAAGGTTACATCATGGAATCCATACCCACTAAATCCGGAAGCTCGATTTCGATAAACCACAACTTGTTAGCAAGCTATAGACCATTCAACAACACTCCGCTTTATACCCAATCTTTTCTTTTGTCCAAAAAAGAAAAACATCTCAACATTAAGCTTCGCAAATAATTGACTAAGTTCATCAGCTCAATCAACATATAGTACAGTAGTTTGACCAATTTTTAACATTATTATCTCCTTGATTTTGAAACCCGCAAAAATTCTATCACAAGACTTTTGTTAATTTCAGGTTATTTTAAAAGAAGAAAAATGGCGGAGCTCCGTTGAGGGCAATACGAAAAAGCTCAATCTTACCGCAAGTAAACCCTTAGAACTTAAAGCAGCTCAAAGATCGACACAGTTAACAATTGAAAAAATCAATAAAAAAAGCGATGAGCAAAAACTGACCTTGCCAGAGATTAAAAGCCAGCAATTATCCCTGCATTTGTGGCTTGAAACCTCTTCAAACGAATAGAGTTTGGCCATTTCCTGATTAAATTCAATCTAGAAATATTTAGCTGTAGCTGATCTAGATTTGCTAAATCCTTTTGATAAAAATTTGATGAGTGCAATAAGAGTTTCTTACACTGACGGCAACGTCTTCCTCTTTGCTCTGCGCTCCTGAATGCTGGCTTTGCGTCCTGTGACGACGAGTCTGGGTATTGAAGAAAGTAATTTTTTGTTTTTTTTGTTTTTTTCTAAAAAGAAACTTTTATTTTAATAATAAGTAATAAAATACTATTTTGTTATAAAAATACTTTATTTAACATTTAATTTAATTGTTTCTCAATATATTTTACTGTATAACAACTATTTAGCAAATAATTTAACAACATAATCTCAACCAACAAAATATTTTTATAATAAAATAAAATAGAAATATTTATACAAGTTAGAAAATTGTTTATAAAATAATATAAATTGCTTGCGTAAGTTCAAGAATTTTTTTTTTTTTAAAAATTTTTATATATATAATAATTGTCCACTTTCCCCTTATTTTTATAATATTATTTTTGAATCTCACGACATTATTTCTAGACTCTTCTATTTTCCCATTTTGAATTCCGTATCCTATCGACACATTATAAACTGGGTGCCATGAGGACTACTACCGGGCTTTCTCAATGCCGTGTCTTTTTGTTTTTGTTTTAATTATCATAATCCAGCAATTTGATGGTATTATATAATTATAATTTAAAAATTATTATACAATTAAATAAGATTATAAAATAATAATCATTACACGTTATTGTACTATTATTGGTACAACTCATAATTATATAAAAATTATTTAAAGTGACTAAAAATATTATATTGAATTCCATTGATTAATATTTAATTTGATTCAATTTAAACTTTTTGTCCGAATGAATAAAATATGATTAAAAAATTAAGAAAAATGTATAATAATTTTAAATTAGTATTAATTTATTAGACAAATTATAAATTAAAATTATTGATTTGATAAATGATTTTTTTTTTTTGTATACACAATAAGTAATTACACTAGTCTTATTGATTAGATGAATGATTTTGTACTAATAATAGATTTAAAAAAATAAAAAAAAATAAAAAACCTATTATTTGTTTTATTGATTTTATAGGTTAACTTCTTGGCTAATTTTCTTTTTCCTTTGAGGGGGACTTCGTTGGGCAGTTCTGATGACACCAAAATGTTACATATTTGGGCAAGAGGGACACAGCAATACGCCACTAATTTCCTAAAACACTTTTCACCTACCAAAAATAAAACGTAAAGGATTTTAAGTGTTGTCTACCAAATTAGCATAGAGGCTGTATAGAGAAATTGACAAAATAAGAATTAGAACTCAATATGAATATAAAAACCATTATAAAAATAGATACTAACTGTTTTGTTTTACGCTTTATTGACTAAAATAATTTAATAATACTTATTATTATTAAATTCTAAATCTAAAAAAAAAAAATCAAGAAAAAGCTCCAAAAATTTAATATATATAATAATGTAGTCATTTAAAAAAAATGATTATAAAAGAATTAGTTTTTGTTACAAATTTAATGTGACTAATTTTTTTATAAAAAAAAAAAAAAAACACAAGCATATGATAAGGCTTGCAACACTCTCTTTCTCCCTAAATATGTTAGTAGTTCATTTGGTTTGGACTGAACTAGATTGAACTATTTTTTTTCCTCTATCTCTAGTCCAAAATTAGGGAGGACAAAAAAATATTAGCCCAAATTAATCTTGTCTACGTCCAAACTTACAAAAAAGTAAGAAAATTTATACATAAGTATTTCTCACCCTGCTCTCATTATTTAACAACCATTCGTCACTATCTCCTTACTATCTCAGAGTTATTTCAATATCTCCTCTTGGTTCTCATACTCTCTTCTCCGTGTCTGTCCTCATTGGTCACTGCTCATCTTTAAGACTCTAACTCTCTTTAGTTCTCATGTAGCCGAGTCAAAACATGGCCTCATATTTAAGACAAACTCTCTCACTTTAACGCTCACAACCTCACACTCTTCCCAAATCTCCTTATTCCTCCTCTTTAATCCTCTTCAATCCTTGCGCAGAACTCTTTTCTCAAACTCAGAGCTTCATGCAACACATTCATGCATTCACACTCACAAGTCCTCCTCTTTACTCTATTTCTCCCTTATATTGTTATATACTGTTGACACCACCTTGACCAATAAATAGTTCGAAGATATAGGAAAATTAATAATGGTTCTACTGGTTGGACTTAGAGTAAAGAATTAATAATGGCTTAATGCTCAATGTTTGTAATTTTTTTAACATCTTTTAAGCTACAAAAATTATTTTAATAGTTTATTGTAATTTTTAAATTTAGTGTTCATTTTTTTTAGGATATTTCTCTTTTGTTTTGAAGTTACAATTCTATTTTCACTTTCAATCTCAAAGTTTATCAATTTTATTCATTTTAGCACTTCTTAGATGGATTTTAAGGTGTCAAACTTGCATGAATTTTCAATTTACTTTTCAAATGTGATGGCTGTTCTTTCAAGAAAATTTTAATAAGGTTTCAAGTTTTTAAAGTTGTCTTGCCTTTTAAAATATGTCTTAGCTCTCTATCACATTTTGGATGTAGTTGTAATTCTTTTTTGACCATTTTAATTTGTGTTAAATCTTTTGAAACTATTTGGATATCCTAAAAGACTATTGATGTTTATGTGCATGCATGAGTGTGTGTAAAATAATTGAGTTCTAAAATTAAAAGTTGTTGGACGTGCAAGAATGTATGAAAAAGGAATAAAATAGTTGTTCAATGCTATTTTGACATGTTTTAGTTATTCTATAACTTATGCATTCCTATGTGCATGTGATTTCAAAATGGCTTTAGAAATTGGAGCTAAATTAGATATGTTAACCAATGTACATAATATCACTATTACATTGTAAATTTATAATTTATCTTGTAAATTTATCAATTAATCTCTAGTTTTTGCATCTTTTTTAAAGTTAAGAGGAAAATATATTCCTGGTATTACATCGTAAGTTTATAATTTATCTTAAAAATTTATCAATTAATCTCTAGTTATTGCATTTTCTTTAAAGTTAAAAAGGAAAATATATTCCCAGTATTTTATTTACATTTCTCCATCATTGATAAACAATGATCATGGTTTGCAGATTTGAGAGATTTTGTGAACAAATATATTCATCAGTACTCACAGTAAATAAATTATTTAGCCAGGGCACAACATCTTGTAATATAAGATTCCATCTAATAGGTTACATTTTTTTTTTAATTTTATATTTTATGTAATATAAAATTTTATTAGCAAAAGGAATTACTTGGATAAAATTTGGCATCAAACTCAATAAATTATCCTCTAATAAATCTAATGATAACACCAAGTCGATAACCAGTAGATAATGATCTAGTGAATATTGACACTGAAACTGAAGAGTTAGATTAATCTCCTTGTGTCCTATAGAGAAGAGTACAACTCATGTTAATGCATGGTCTCATTTTACATATAGTGTTGATGATGAAAATGCAATTGTTGTGGTACTCAATATGCTACTAATTCTTACAAGAATGAGATAAAAAATTTGTTATATTACATGAGAAAATAAGAGCTAACTCGAACAATAAAAATCCAAAAAATATAAGTACTATCACATTTGAATTGTAAACCTAGAGCCACTAATTTAGAAGAAGGGTCACTTAGTTATTAGATATTTGATAAAGTGTGTAGTAGAAATAAATTAACAAAAATGATTGGTAAATGAGATTCCATTTAAATTTGTTGAACATTATAAGTTTCAGGATTTTGTATGAAGTCTTCAACCTAATTTTTATATGCCTTCATGAACTGCTATTGAAGGAATTATGTAGTAAATTATGTCAATGTGTTAGTCTTACAATTGACATATCAACATCAACTCAGAAGATAAATTATTTTTTTAATGAGCACTTCATTGATAAGCATCAAAATTTGCATGAGAATATTATAGATTTCAATCACATTGCTAATGACAGGAGTGAAAATATTGGGAAACCAATTCAAGAATCTTTAATAGATTGCAGACTTGAGAAAAAAGTCATAATTGCCATGGTTAATAATGTATCTTCTAATGATGTTTCTTATCAATACTTAAAGGAGAAATTTATATGGAGAGGGCTTTCCATTTATAAAGAAAAACACCTTCACATGAGATGTATTACATATACTTTTAATTTGTTTGTGTGGGATGGTCGAAAGAGAACAATAATAGCATTAAATGTATACATGCAACAGTTAAATTTGTTAACCAAACACCTTGTATGTTGCATAAGTTTAAAGGATCTGCAGCCACTGGAAAAAAAAATGAGGCTCTTTAATCTATTGATGTTCATACACGACAGAATTCAACATATATCATGTTGAACACAACACAAATTTGAAAGATCATTTTAGAGATTTACAGAGCACGATATTCTATTTAGATTGGAATTTGAAGCAAAGAATAAGTTGCTTATTGAAGAGGATTGGGGAGTTGTGAGACAGTTATCAATGATGTTGCAAAGTTTTTATGAAATGATTGTGTGATATTGTCTCTTTTTATAAGACATTGATGAAAATTATTTATAAAAATATGTCAACTGCAAGAACTCTTGGATGAATGTGAGAGAAATGATGATGAAAATATTATAAAAAAATTAAAAGTATAAAGGTAAAGTTTGATTAATATTAGGGTAACATTGAGAATATGAATATGTTTGTTTATATTGTTTTTATTTTTGATCTGAGATAGAAGATAGAAAAGTTGGTTGTTAACTTGTATGATTTTTATGATGAGTTTCAAATGTTTGATAACTTAGCCGAGGTATAAAGTCTCTTTATAAGTTTTATGATGAATAAGAAGACTTTATGCACTTTATTTTGAATAAAATATTAGTCAAACTCAATGTCAACAAGTGTTGTTGACTACTATTGAGAAGTAAATATATAAGGATCATCTTATCCAAAGATTTAAAACGCAAGGATAGATTTAAGAATTAGAATACATAATAATAAATAAGTATTTGACGTAAGATTTAGAGGAAAATGATACATTTGGAAGCTTTGATTTGCTATTGTATTAGAGGGTTAATAGCCTAGCTTTATTATTTTTTTATTGATAGTGTGTGATGTGCTTGCAATGTCCATAGTTATAGTAGCTTCTGAGTTTGTATTTAGTATTAGAGGGCATACACTTGATCAATGTAGGAGTTTTTTAAGCCTTAACATGTGATTATTTTTTAATATCCTTTTTCTAAAGAATATACAAAAATATTGTCATTGATGAAATATTTTCTTTTTCTTAATGTAGATGGCAAAAAATCTAGTTCATATATAAGGTTATGTTGAAAGTAGACTTGTGGTAAACCTACAAGAAGATCTAGAATATTATCATTTACTCAATTATCCTATTTCGATATACTCATTTTTAACTTTATGTTTATTTTTTTCTTTTTATAATTAATCAACATAGAATTGAGTTAATTGAATCCTAATGAAGTAACTATTACATTGGATTAGTTTGATGGATGGAGATAAGAAATCATGTAACCTTAAGACTTTCAAATAATATGAATCATGAAATTTAATTTTATATAATTTTTTCATAACTCATTATTAATAGATTTTGTCATATTATATTTGATTTCTAGATGATTTTAATTTGAAAGATGGAGTAAAAGCAAATTCATAGAAATTGATGTTGATGAATGTGGTTTGAGAAGATACAATGAGGATAAAAAATTTTGATAATAGAATGGATATATGTAGTTTATGGTGAAAATTCAAGGAATCAACAACATATATTAATTTCTATGTATGTGGTTTATGGATGTATGTGCTCATTATTTGTTTATTTTTTATTAAATGCTAGTATATGGTTTTTTAATTAATTATAAACTTGTAGAATGTTAAATAATTTATTATTTATCTATTCATAAATTAGTAGTGATGTCCTAATAAATGTTGAGTAATTTATTGATTTGTGTATAAATTATATTTGATTTTAATAGATATTTTAATAAAAAAAATTAATTCGGTCTATTCGATCTAGATCGAGAATGGATCGGAAAAAATCATTTTGAATTAGATTGAATCGAACCTAATAACATCTAGTCCTTGGTGGGAAGGTTAGAAAAGTTGTTGTTCAAATATGGTTCGAATTTACATCAATATATACTCCTAGTAATAAATTTAGTATTAATTTATTTTTGTCCCTTAACATTATATATTACGTGTAAGATTGTTTCAACTTAATTTTTGTTAGGAGCATGAATGTATTATAATAATTAAGGAAATAAACCATTTTGTCAAGTAATATACAAGAGATTTTGGAATTAAGAAAATGAAGTCTAAAACATTGCCACATGAACATGTGAGAAGATAACATGGTTCAACTATGAGATATGATAGACATTCATATATTATAAATGCGAATATCAATATCATGCTGAATTAAAAATATTATGAAATATTTGTAATAAGTGGATAAAGTAAATATCTACATCCATATATTAGTTTTAGGAGTATGTACAGTTTGATTTAAACTGGGATCCGAATTATATGTTTGGTTTAGACCACATTGAATTTGACTCAAAACTATTCAATCTTCAATCCTAAAAATCTGGGATAAAAAATGTTTGTTCAAACCAATTTGAATTCAATCTACTCCTGACTATGTTAAACTATAAGAGAATTAAAAAAAAAAAGTAAAAACCATGTAACACACGTGATGTGCATTATGCAATAAAGACCTTAAAAATTTCACTTTTCCTCCCTTCACTCTGACTTCACTTCAACCAGCTATAGCACCAACACAGCTCTGCCTCTCTCATCTCGACTTTCCTCACAGTAGGTCAATAAACTCTTTAATGAACTTCAAGTTTCCCATTACTTTCGAACAAAGCCAAGGTTGCCTCACCGCACTGTGTCACTGCATGATAATGTGCATAAATGTCACTTTTATTATTTAGATTAAATGAATATTTGAGTCACTTATTGCCTAATTGAGGTGATTTTGCTTATTTTGATGCAGGTCTAGAGATAAGATTTAAAATCAGAAAAACAATGCAGCAAAACTAGTTTTGTACAAAGATAGCAACGGATACTTGACTAAGCCTTGGGCAAGGCTTACACCTTAGGTGCGACATCGGATGTAAATTTTCCAAAATCTGTCAAAACAAAAAAGAAATAAGAAAAAATAGGAAAATAATTAACAAGAAGTCTTTTAAACATGGAAAGAGGCTGAGATCAACAAAGAAAAAAACCCTTAGTTGTCCACAACTTCACCCTTTAAATAGAAGAAGAAAAAGAGAGTCGCGACAACAAGAAAAACACATAGCAGACTTCGTCTTCCTCAACCATATTTTTTGCGATTTCTTCAATTGATTTTAATTAAACTTTCTGGTGCATCAAGCTCAACATGAGTAATTAAACATTATTAATTTTCAATCAAAGATTTAATTGAAGTTAACAGGAATTATTTTCTAATGTATATTGCTTGAATGAGTAAAGAAATATACACACCATGAATTCACCAATCAGGAAAGTCTATGATTGAGCAAACAGAATATTCAAATTAATTACAGCCTAATTTAAGGGATACTAATAATATTCAAATGTGTAGTAAATTATCACAAAATCTTCTGAATGTGCAAGATATAAGGCAATGTATATATGTTCTGATAGGCCCACTCAAGAAGGTGCTCTGGTAGAGACACCAATCTTGAGACATGTCTTGAAGTTGATAACATGAAAGTGGTTTGGTTAACGCATTTACTAACTAATCGACAGATGAAACATGAGACATGTGAAGGGTGTCATTTGGTACTAGTTCCCAAATAAAGTGAGAGTCTAGACCAAGATGCTTCATGCGAGAATATAAAATTTGGTTGAAACATAAATATGTTGCACTAATGTTGTCACAATAAATAGTTGGTGGAGAGTTGACAGAGATGCTAAGTTCATCGAGAAGAGAGCGTACACACTTAAGTTCGGTAGCAGCAGAAGCAATTGCTCTATATTTAGCTTTGGTAGATGAACAGGCAATAAAACATTACTTCTTGGAACTCCAAAAAAATAGGGATAGGGCCAAGGAAGACAACATAAGCCCTCGTAGAGATACGATCACCAGGATCACTAGCCCAATCTACATCATACAAGGCACGAAGGGATAAGGAACTATGCTGTTGCAGTTGAATACCATATGATTTTGTACCATTAAGATACCAATTGAGATGTTTAATTGTGCCCCAGTGTTGAGTTGTGGGGGAATGCATGAATTGAGATAACTTATTAACAGCGAAAACAATATCATGGCGACTTAAAAGGAGGTATTGCAAGCTGCCCATAGTTTGGCAGTAAAGTGTCCCATCAGCAGGTGGAGAGCCATCGGTAAGCTTTAGTGACGAGGAGGTGGCCACTGGCATGGGAATAGGTTTGCAATGTTCCATATTGTTGTTGCGCCCGGACCGAGAAGAAAAAAAAAAAAAATAGCCACGTCGGCAGCCACGTCAGCAGGCCAGGTCAGCAGTTCCGGCCAACCGGGACCTGCCACGTGGCAAAATCACATCGTTCAAAAAAGGGCCACGTTGGCGATCCGCGTGGGCGCGATCGGACGGCCCAGATCAAACGTGCGATCAGACGGCCCAAATTTAAACGCACGGACGACCCAGATTCAATCAAAAACGGACGGCCCAGATTAAAACAAAATGGACGGCTGAGATCAAAAGGCAAGGGGTTATAAATAGAACCCCCACACCAGACCACAAACCCTAGCCGCCTGCTGCTCGCCGGAGAAGACGAACCAGAAGCCGGCCGCCGCTACCCGCCGCCGCACCGGAGGAACTTCCGACCACCGATCGAGGTAAATTTCGTACCCCGACTCGTTTTTCCACGCTGATTCCTCCTGTGGCCAAATCGGAGCCAAAATCCCGGCCAAACGGCCGGAATGCACGGTCGAAGCCCAGCGGCGCCGCCGCGCCCTTCTCGGTTTTTGCCTCCGATGAGGCCCTTCCCGGCCTCCGTTTAATGCAATTTTTATATCACCGTGATCACCACTCTTTTCTCTACAGGTTGACCGGAGCCGAATCACCAAAACACGAACCTCGCCGGAGAGCCGCCGCACCCGAGAGCGCCACCGCCGGTAAGCTCCATTTTTCCGTGATTTTTTGGCCCCCCGAGGGCCCTAGGGTTGTTTTCTCGCAGGGACCGATGCGAGTGTGGCCGAATTCGGCCGGAAACGGCCGAAAATAGCCAACCCGTGGCGAATCGCCGCAGGAGCACGGCGGAGCCGCCGTGCCGGAGTTGCGATTAGGGTCGAAAGGGGCCCTGGGCCTAATTTGGGATTTTTTTGGAATACGTGTAGGTACCAGTAGTGCGTTTCAATTCCCCAAGGAAAATTCAGGGAAAATTAGGGACAGCCTGCAAGCGCACTGTGAAGCCGTGTTCGGACCCCGAAACGAGTAAGGACCCCTCACCTTATTTCCTATCACGGTTTTAAAGTTCAATAAATGATAAAACGGTATTTCATGAATCAACGAATGTGTGAAATTTCTTAAGGTCGCTAATGGAGCCCGAGTCTAGTGTGTTTGTCGGTTAATTGTTATTTGGCCTGTTTTACTGTTTTAAACGTAGCATGAGGTTCGATGTTTTCATT